>NC_133148.1:39826000-40103500 GCF_048418815.1 Hemitrygon akajei
ATGCGCTTGCCACTTTGTCGACTGGGCCTCCAGCCGCGGTCTCGTCTGTTCACAGAGAGGCGCTGGAACTGGTGCGCTCCACCAGGGGGCAGTGTGGGGTGGCGCCCAGGCTGGAGTCAGTGCTGCCCCCCAGTGTTCCCTTGGCAGAAGACAAGCTCTGCTGTGGTCGTCTGCAAAGTTCAGCTGCGTTGGATGGCTTGAGTTTGGTCTGGCTGCATCCTTCTATCTTGTGTTGGTGCACGAAAGTGGTTAAGGCGTTGGTCTAGTGATCTGAAGGTTACTAGTTCGAGCCTCAGCTGAGGCAGCGTAATGTATCCTTGAGCAAGGCACTTAACCACATACAGCTCTGCGACGACACCGGTGCCAAGCTGTATCGGCCCTTGCCCTTCCCCTGGACAACATCGGTGGTGTGGAGAGGGGAGACTTGCAGCTTGGGAAACTGTCGGTCTCCCATACAACCCTGCCCAGGCCTGCGCCCTGGAAACTTTCCAAGGCACAAATCCATGGTCTCTCGAGACTAACGGATGACTTTCTATCTTGTATGTGCTATGTGAGCTTTGTGATGTGTGTGACTGTTGGTACTGCATTTTGTACCTCGACCCCAGAGTAGAACTATCTCGTTTGGCTGTATTCATGGGTATTCATGTATGGCTGAACGACATTTAAACGTGAATTGAATTGAGTGTTCCTCTCCTCCAGTCCTTTTCAATCTGTCTGGCAGTTAAATCATCTGAATCTCCGGCCATTCCTTGCTCTTGGGCCTGGGCCCCGCCGAATCGGTTTGGCCGTACCCAACCGTTCCAATTCGGCCCAGCGCGTAAATCGGTCAAGCCTCAGGTGCTCTGGCGGATAATGGGTTAATCAGTGAACATGGAAAGCAAGGTGTTAGAATTTCAAGGATGTGGGTGTTGTATTTCCTTGCCCACAATGTTCTCACTTGTCAAGATTTACAGGAAGCCACTGATATGACTAATAGATAAGAGGCAGATAAAGGACTGCGGGGACACAGGCACAAATCAGTAATTGGCAGCTGCATGTCAATAGTCTGTGCTATCTCATCCTCTCCTACCCAAACCAGAGAGGACCTCGGCAACATATCGATCGGGTCACACTTCCCCGCACGGATCCTCTTTCAGTTTGTTTATCCCTCTGCCTTTCTCTAGGTGTGAATGAGGGGGCCGGAGATGGGATCTCGGTGCGCGGTCACGCTGCCACTGGAACTTAGCCCGCAGTCGGTCTCCAGTCAGAGGTGATCCAAGGGCACTGTGGTACAGGGAGAGGCTTTGGGGCCCGGCCGAGGGAGCTCACCCAGTGCCCTTCGCTCGAGCAAGGAGCCCCACACGTGGGCCCGCCCGGGACGCTGGAAATCGCGAGCTATGCAACACACAAATGCAAGAGGAATTTAGCAGGTCAGGCAGCATCTATGGAAATGAGTAATCAAAGTTCAAAGTAAAATTTATTATCAGAATCACCACATACAACCCCGAGATTCATTTTCCTGTGGGCATACTCAGCAAATCTGTAGAATAGTAACTACAACAGGATCAATGAAAGACCAACCAGAGTGCAGAAGACAACAAACTGTGCAAATGCAAATATAAATAAATAGCTAAAATACCAAGAACAGGAGATAATGAGATAAAGAGTTCTTTCATTAGTTGTGGGAACATCTCAATAGATGATAGATAGATAGATAGATACTTTATTCATCCCCATGGGGAAATTCAACTTTTTTCCAATGTTGAATAATGAGATAAAGAGTTCTTTCATTAGTTGTGGGAACATCTCAATAGATGAGAGTAGTTAGAAAATGCTGGAGGAACTCAGCAGGCCAAACAACAAAGAGTAACCAGTCGACATTTCAGGCCAAGACCCTTCAGCAGGACTGGAGAACTCTTCTCCATAGACGCTGCCTGGCCTGCTGAGTTCATCCAACATTTTGTGTGTGTTGCTTTGGATTTCCAGCATCTGCAGATTTTCTCTTGTTTGTGATGAGTGTAGTTATTTTCTTTTGTTTAAGAGCATGACAGTTGAGGTGTACTGACCACTCTCAAACCCGGTGGGGTGAGTCCTGAGGCCCTTGTACCTTCTACCCAATGGCAGCAGTGAGGAGAGAGCGTGACCCGAGTGGGTGGTGAGGATCTCTGATGATGGACGCTGCTTTCCTATGGCAACGTTTCATGTAGATGTGCTCAATGGTTGGAAGGGCTTTGCCCGTGACGGACTGGGCCAAATCCAGTAACTTTTATAGAATTTTCCGTTCAAGGGCATTGGTGTTTCCATACCAGGCTGTGATGCAGCCAGTCAATACACTTTCCACTACACATCTAGTCAAGTCAAGTCGCTTTTTATTGTCATTTCGACCATAAACTGCTGGTACGGTACGCAGTAAAAACGAAACAACGTTCCTCCAGGACCCTGGCGCTACATGAAACAACACAAAACTACACTAGACTATGTGAGACAGCACAAGGCTACACTAGACTACATAAAACATCATAAAAACTGCACTAGACTACAGACCTGCACAGGACTACATAAAGTGCACAAAACAGTGCAGGGCAGTACAATAATTAATAAACAAGACAATAGGCACAGTAGAGGACACATTACAATGTCAGTCTAGACTCTGGGTATTGAGGAGTCTGATGGCTTGGGGGAAGAAACTGTTGCATAGTCTGGTCGTGAGAGCCCGAATGCTTCGGTACCTTTTCCCAGACGGCAGGAGGGAGAAGAGATTGTGTGAGGGGTGCGTGGGGTCCTTCATAATGCTGTTTCCTTTGCGGATGCAGCGTGTAATGTAAATGTCTGTGATGGTGGGAAGAGAGACCCCGATGATCTTCTCAGCTGACCTCACTATCCGCTGCAGGGTCTTGCGATCCGAGATGGTGCAATTCCTGAACCAGGCAGTGATGCAGCTGCTCAGGATGCTCTCAATACAACCCCTGTAGAATGTGGTGAGGATGGGGGGTGGGAGATGGACCAAAGTTCGTCAACAGTTGACATTTCAGGACTCAGCAGGCTTGTGTTCTCTCCAGCTTGTGCACACACGCTCACATTCGCTCACACCCTCATTTTTGTACACTCTCACACAGTCAGACACACTTGCTCATTGCTACCATCAGGGAGGAGGTGAAGGAGCCTGAAGGCACAGACTCAATGATTTCGGAACAGCTTCTTCCCTTCTGCCATCTGATTCCTGAATCCATGAAAACTGCCTCAGTATTTTCCTCTCTTTCTGCACTATTTATTTTACATATTCTTATTGTGAGTTAGTTTTTTTCTTATTATTAGATACTGCCAGCACTGCTGCCGCAAAACAACAAATTTCACAGCATACGCGAAGTGGCCACTTCACCAGGTACACCCGTACACCTCGCTCGTGCAAATATCTGATCAGCCAATCACGTGGCAGCAACTCGATGCATAAAAGCACGCCGACACAGTCAGGAGGCTCAGTCGTTGTTCAGCCATCAGAATGGGGAAGAAATGTGATCTCAGTGACTTTGACCGTGGAATGATTGTTGGTGCCAGATGGGGCGGTTTGAGTATCTCAGAACCTGCTCATCTCCTGTTGTTCACGCACAACAGTCTCTAGGGTTGGCAGAGGATGGTGTGAGAAACAAAAATCTAAACATCCAGTGAGCGGCAGTTCTGTGGGTGAAAGCGCCTCGTTAATGAGGGAGGTCGGAGGAGAACGGCCAGACTGGTTCAAGCTGACGGGAAGGTGACGGTAACTCACATAACCACGCGTTACGGTACTGTTGTGCAGAGGAACACAGCACGTCGGACCTCGAAGTGGATGGGCCACCGTGGCAGAAGACCACACCGGGTACCTCGGCGTGCAGTCAGTGATAACAAATCTGATTCTAACTCACGAGGGATGAGCTTTGAGTCAGGCTGTCCGTGTTCTCAGACAGAAGCAGGGTAACTGATCGTTCCCACCCTTATAGCCTCCAACCTGATGGCATGAACATTGACTTCTCTAATTTCCGTTAATGCCCCTCCTCCCCTTCTTACCCCATCCCTGACATATTTAGTTGTTTGCCTGTTCTCCATCTCCCTCTGGTGTTCCCCCCCGCCCCCACTTTCTTTCTCCTGAGGCCTCCCGTCCCATGATCCTTTCCCTTCTCCAGCTCTGTATCACTTTCGCCAATCACCTTTCCAGCTCTCAGCTTCATCCCACCACCTCCGGTCTTCTCCTATCATTTCACATTTCCCGCTCCCCCCACTACTTTCAAATCTCTTACTATCTTTCCTTTCAGTTAGTCCTGACAAAAGGTCTCGTCCCGAAACGTCGACAGTGCTTCTCCCTATAGATGCTGCCTGGCCTGCTGTATTCCACCAGCATTTGGTGTGTGTTGTTGTTTGAATTTCCAGCATCTGCAGATTTCCTCGTGTAACTGATCGTACCAGCCCGAACCATTGACTATCTATTCATTTCCAGAGATGCTGCCTGACCTGTCGAGTTCCTCCTGCATTTTGTGAGGCAGTGTTCATGGGTTCAATGTCAATTCAGAATCAGATGGCAGAGGGGAAGAAACTGTTCCTGAATCATTGAGTGTGTGTCTTCAGGCTCCTGTCCCTCCTCCCTGACGGTAGCAATGAGAAGAGGGCATATCCTGGGTGATGGGGATCCTTAATGACAGATTTGAGGCTTCGCTTCTTGGAGATGTACTGGATACTATGGAGCCTGGTGCCCGTGATGGAGCTGACTGGGTTTACAAGTTTCTGCAGTTGTTTTTGATCCTGTGAAGTACCCACACCCCCCCCCCCCCCATACCCGACAGTTAGAATGCTCTCCTCCGTATGTCTGTAGAAATTTAAGATCCATAAAACGCTTCCATTTTTCCGCTTAGATTTTCGTTAAATGTCAACCGATAGAAGCACAGGGAACATCATGTGGGGGGGGGGTTGGGAAATTCACGGGCGGGGTTGAGGGCAGATGTGGAGTGAAGAATCACTCAGAGAAACACAGCGCTGACACTCGGCGCGTAATAAGGTTACAGCTCTTCCTTTCAAGCACTTAGACACGGTAAAGATACAAGATCTACCTGCAGCAGGTAATCAAACACTGGCAGAACAAGAGGTAGAGAGTGACACCTTTATAATGAGGAATTAAATCTTCACACCTGGCCAGCCCCTGACAGCAGCAGGAACTTTTGATAAATTTATATCTAGTGGGCTCTCGAAGCAGGAACTAATTTATCATGTTCAAAGTTCAAAGCTCGAAGTAAGCTTATTATTAAAGTTCGTATATGTCACCATATACAACCCTGAGGTCCGTTTTCTTGCAGGCATTCACAGTACAAAGAAACACAGTAGAATCCATGAAGGATCTCACACAACAAGACCGACATACAACCAGTGCGTGAAAGACAATAAACTCTGCAAGTGTAAAAACAAAATAATAACAATAAATAGACAACAAATATTGACAACATGAGATGGTGTCCTTGAAAGTGAGTCCATAGGTTGTGGGGACAGTTCAGTGATGGGACGAATGAAGCTGAGTGAAGTTATCCTCTTTGGCTGAAAAGCCTGATGGTTGAGTGGTGGTAATTGATTGTGGTGGGGCTCTCTCCCCTCCCCCTCTCCGTCTCTCTCTCCTCCCTCCTGTCTCCTTTCTCCTCTCTCCTCTCCCTCTCTTCTCTCTCCCTCGCCTCCCTCTCTCCTCCCTCCTGTCTCCTTTCTCCTCTCTCCTCTCTCTCCCCCTCTCTCCTCTCTCCCTTCTCTCCCCTCCCCTCCTCTCCCTCTCCTCTCTTCTCTTCCCTTCCCTCCTGTCTCCTCTTTCCTCTTCCTCTCTTCTCTCTCCCTCGCCTCCCTCTCTCCTCCCTCCTGTCTCCTCTCTCCTCTTCCTCTCTTCTCTCCCCTCCCCTCTCCTCCTCTCTTCTCTTCTCTTCCCTCCTGTCTCCTCTCTCCCTCTCTCTCCTCCCTCTCTCCTCCCTCCTGTCTCCTCTCTCCTCTTTTCTCCCCGCCCCGCCGCAGTCTGTAGGAGACTGGTTCCAGATACTCTCCAGCCTGGATCACGGGGATCTCTCATCCCCTGCACGTCCTGGGGGGCCACGGAGCATCAAATCCACAGGCTGGTGCCGTTGCCGGGATTCGGCGAGAGTGTTGCTCTGCCCAGGGAGAGATGGTACAGCAGGGCCATCATAAAAAATGTTTACTCTTCCTAAAGGGACATGTATTTTTTTCCCCCAAAAAAAGACAATTTGTCACTTGTATAGCAATGCTGGAACATAAGACATAGGAGCAGAATTAGGCCATTTGGCCCATCAAGTCTGCTCCACCATTCCATCATGGCTGATCCTTTCCTTCCCCTCCTCAGCCCCACTCCCCGGCCTTCTCCCCATAACGTTTCATGCTGTGACAATCAAGAATCTATCAATCTCTGCCTTAAATACACCCCCAACCCGGCCTCCACTGCTGCCTGTGGTAATAAATTCCACAAATTCACCACCCCTCTGGCTAAAGAAGTTCCTCCACATCTCTGTTTTAAATGAATGCCCTTTATCCTTGTCCTAGACTCCCCCACCATGAGAAACATCATATCCACATCTACTCTGTCTAAGCCTTTCAACATTCAAAAGGTTTCAATGAGATTCCTCCTCATCCTTCCAAGTTCCAGCAAGTACAGACACCCAGAGCCATCAAACATTCCTCGTATGATAATCTTTTCATTCCAAGAATCATCCTTGTGAACCTCCTCTTTACCCTCTCCAACGTCGCCACATCTTTTCTAAGATGAGGAGCCCGAAACTGTTGACAATACTCGAGGTGAGGCCTCACCAGTGCCTTATAAAGCCTCAGCATCACATCCCTGCTCTTGTACTCTAGACCTCTTGAAATGAATGCTAACATGACATTTACCTTCCTCACCACCGACTCCACCTGCAAGTTAACCTTCAAGGTGTTCTGCACAAGGACTCCCAAATCCCCCTGCATCTCAGATTCCTGGATTTTCTCCCCGCTTAGTAAATAGTCCACACATTTATTTCTACTACCAAACTGCATTTTCCAACATTGTGTTTCATTTGCCACTTTCTTGCCCATTCTCCTAATCTGTCTAAGTCCTTCTGCATCCTACCTGTTTCCTCAACACTACCTGCCCCTCCACCAGTCTTCATATCATCTGCAAACTTGGCAACAAAGCCATCTATTCCATCAACTAAAGAATTTATACACAGCATAAAAAGAAGTGGTCCCAACACCGACCCCTGCGGAACACCACTAGTCACTGGCAGCCAACCAGAAAAGGATCCTTTTATTCCCACTCGCTGCCTCCCATCAATCAGCCAATGCTCTTACCATGTTAGTAACTCTCCTGTAATACCATGGGCTCTTAACTTGATAAGCAGCCTCATGTGTGGCACCTCGTCAAAGGCCTTCTGAAAGTCCAAATATACAACACCATTGCATCCCCTTTATCTATCCTACTTGTAATCTCCTCAAAGAATTCCAACAGCTTTGTCGGACGGGGTTTTCCCTGAAGGAAGCCATGCTGACCTTGTCTTATCTTGTCCTGTGTCACCAACTACTCCATCACCTCACCCTTAACAATTGGCTCCAACATCTTCCCAATCACTGAGGTCAGGCTAACTGGTCTGTAATCTCCTTCCTGCTGTCTTCCTCCTTCCTTAAAGAGTGGAGTGACATTTGCAGTTTTCCAGTCGTCTGGCACCATGCCAGAGTCCAATGATTTTTGAAAGATCATTTCTAATGACACCACAATCTCCAACGCTACCTCTTTCAGAACCCTAGGGTGCAGTTCATCTGGTCTGGGTGACTTGGGTCTTTCAGCTTTTTGAGCACCTTCCCCCTTGTGATAGTAACTGCACTCACTTCTCTTCCCTCACACACTACAACATCTGGCACACTGCTGGTGTCTCCCATGGTGATGACTGATGCAAAATACTCATTTAGTTCATTTGCCATCTCCTTGTCCCCCGTTATTATTTTTCTGGCCTCATTTTCTAGCCATCCTATATCAACTCTCAGCTCTCTTTTTTATTATCTATCTATCTATTTATTTATTTATTTATTTATTTAACAGACTTGAAAATGCTTTTTCTAACCACTTTGATATTGTTTGCTAGCTTGCTTTCATATGTCATCTTTTCCATCCTAACCATTCTTTTAGTTGCTCTCTGT
Source organism: Hemitrygon akajei (assembly GCF_048418815.1). Lineage (NCBI taxonomy): Eukaryota > Metazoa > Chordata > Chondrichthyes > Myliobatiformes > Dasyatidae > Hemitrygon > Hemitrygon akajei. Next base: position 39,834,155 of record NC_133148.1, read on the forward strand.
AGGTTTTTAAAAGCTTCCTAATCCTCTACCTTCCCGCTAATTTTTGCTTTGTTGTATCCCCTCTCTTTTGCTTTTACATCAGCTTTGACTTCCCTTGTCAGCCACAGTTGTACTATTTTGCTATTTGAGTATTTCTTCATTTTTGGAATGTATCTACCCTACCCCTTCCTCAGTTTTCCCTGAAACTCACACCATTGCTGCTCTGCTGTCATCCCTGTCAGCACCCCCTTCCAATTTACTTTGGCCAACTCCTGTCTCGTACCACTGTAATTTCCCTTACTCCACTGAAATACTGCTACGTCAGACTTTACCTTCTCCTTATCAAATTCAAGTTGAACTCAATCGTATTGTGAGCACTGCCTCCTAAGGGTTCTTTTACCTTAAGCTCCCCAATCACCCCTGGTTCATTACACAAGACCCAATCCAGTATAGCTGATCCCCTACTAGGCTCAATGACAAGCTGTTCTAAGAAGCCATCTTGTAGGCATTCAACTCACTGAGAACCATTACCAACCTGATTTTCCCAATCAACCTGTATGTTAAAATCTCCCATGACTACCATAACATTGCCCTTTTGATTCGCCTTTTCCATTTCCTGTTGTAACCTGTGGTCCACCTCCCGGCCACTGTTGGGAGCCCTGTATATAACTACCATCAGCGTCCTCTTACCCTTGCAGTTTCTTAACTCAACCCACAAGGATTCAACATCTTCCGATCCTATGTCACATCTTTCTACTGATTTGATGCCATTCTTTACCAGCAGAGCCACACCTCCCCTTCTCCTTACCTTCCTATCCCTCCAATACAATGTGTAACCGTGGACATTCAGCTCCCAACTGCAACCATCCTTCAGCCACGATTCAGTGATGGCCACAACATCATACCTGACAATCTCTAATAGTGCAACAAGATCATCCACCTTATTTCAGATACTCCGCGCATTGAGATTTAACCCTTTGAGTACTGTATTTGGGACCCTTTTTGATTCTGAATCCCTAATACTCTGATACTGGGGACTTATTAACCCTCTCAACCCCATTCTCCCATAACCTGTCTTCCCATAACCTTCGACCCACTTACTAATCAAGAACCTATCAACTTCTGTTTCAGGTACACCCAATGACTTGACATCCTCAGCCATCTGTGGCAACAAATTCCACAGATTCACCACCCTCTGGCTAAGTAAATTCCCCTCATTTCTATTCTAGAAACATAGAAACTTAGAAAATAGGTGCAGGAGTAGGCCATTCGGCCCTTTGAGCCTGCACTGCCATTCAGTATGATCACGGCTGATCATCCAACTCAGAATCCTGTACCTGCTTTCTCTCCATACCCCCGATCCCTTTAGCCACAAGGGCCATATCTAACTTCCTCTTAAATATAGCCAATGAACCGGCCTCAACTGTTTCCTGTGGCAGAGAATTCCACAGATTCACCACTCTCTGTGTGAAGAAGTTTTTCCTCATCTCGGTCCTAAAAGGCTTCCCCATTATCCTTAAACTGTGACCCCTCGTTCTGGACTTCCCCAACATTGGAAACAATCTTCCTGCATCTAGCCTGTCCAATCCCTTTAGAATTTTATACATTTCAATAAGATCCCCCCATCAATCTTCTAAATATCCAGTGAGTATAAGCCTAGTCGATCCAGTCTTTCTTCATATGAAAGTCCTGCCATCCCGGGACTTTCTAAAGAGACATTCTTCTATTCTGAGGCTGTGCCCTTTGGTCAAAGACTCCCCACTATAGGAAATGTCCGATCTTTCTAGGCCTTTCGATCTTCGGTAGGATTTCAATAAAATCCCCCTCATTCTTGAGAACTCTAGTGAATACAGGCCCAGAGCCATCAAGGGCTCCTCCTGTATTCCCATTTCTGGGATCTTGCTCTGGACAAAATGAAATCTATGTGATTGGAGCCTGTAATTTGCATTTTAATCATGTGTTTTTGGGACAACTGAGCGACCTGAGCGCTTTTGCTGTCTTTAAGGGGGTTCGGAATGGTTGAAGATGGAGCGTGCGGCCTAGTGGTAGAGCGCCAACCCAATTCGCGGCTCTAATTCGCGACCAACTGGCTGATGAGAGCATTGAGCAAGATTGAAAGTAATGAGGACAAGAGTGGAATGCGAGCGAGCGTTCAGTGCCGTCCACATGCCTCTGACTAGTCTCCTTCTCCCCCTCGCTCGCTGCTGCCGGAAAAATCCATCGGAATCTTGGGTCTTGGGGAAGTTTTGAGGATTGGATTTAGGGAACTCTTCAGTTCATGTTATGATGTGTTTCTAGTTTCTGGTTACACCCTATTTCCTTACTATCTTGTGCGATTTTGATCGGAGCAGACTGGCGCTGCGGTCTGCAGCCAATGAATGACACCGCGCTAGATTGAACTGAACTGAACAGTCCTGGACAGTTTCAAGAACTCTGTGGTTTGAAGTTTAGTATTCTGTATTCAGCACATTAACAAAAAAGAAACTGTGCCTTATCTTAAACTGATTCCTGCGGAAGTGGCTCCTGGTAAAGGGCTCGTTTTTTGCCGTTTGCGAGAATCGGGGGGTTTTTTTGGGCGTTGGGTGTTTAATATTTTTCTTTGTTCGGGTTCCACGGTGTTTCTTTGTTTCGTGGCTGTCTGTGGGGAAGACAAATCTCAGGGTTGTTTATTGCATGCATACTTTGATGATAATCCACTTTGAATGAGATTTACATTAACTAAACTTTGGGACATATTAATGCAACCCCTCAGTTTACCAAGAACCACTTCAACAGGAATCAGTTTAAGATAAGGCACAATTTCCTTCTTGTTAATGTGTTGAAACAACAGGCTTGACCCGAGGGTTTAATCTATATTAAAAAAAAATCTCTACTGCAAATACTTGGAGCTCGCCACTCGCCCTGCAGCGCTGTCAATCACTGTCAGCCCAATGCAACCCGTTGCGAGACTCTTCAGCGTCTTACAGACAGTATCACTGATAAACCCTACACTGTCGTCAGCCCGCCCGCGTGTGAAATCCATCTTGCACATTGCACAAATCTGGTGCCTCATCGAGTGTCCCGCGGAACAATGCGGAAAGATGCCACCGCGTTAACTGATCCCTCGCAGCCAGAGCTGTCGACGCCATAAATTATACAGACTCTCCGGAGTGCTGGCAGCTTTGCTAATCAGCGATGGCCTGAGTGGAATGGCACAGGTTCCGTGCTTTCACTCCTGGAACCTCTCCCACCCACTGTAACTCTGCTTGCAGTCCTAAGAGACAAGGAGACACAAGACCAGAAGACATAGAAGCAGAATTAGGCCATTCAGCCCATCAAGTCTGCACTGCTATTCCATCATGGCTGATCTATTGTCCCTCTCCATCCCATTCTCCTGCCTTCCGGCCATAATTTTTGACGCCCTTACTAATCAAGAACCTATCGACCTCCAAGTCAAATTTACCCATTGACTAGCCTCCATGGAGATCCACAGGCAAGGAATTCCAGATATTCACCGCCCTTGGGCTAAGAGATTCCTCCTCGTCTCTGTTCTGAATGGATTTCTGTTTATTCTGAGATGCTCTCTGACCCTGAGCTTCCCCATTATGGGAAGCATTCTCTCCACATCCACCCAGCCAACAGAAGCCATAAATGAGATGAGAGGCGTTGATTGCGTGGTTAGTCAGAGGCTTTTTCCCCCAGGGCCGAAATGGCTAACATGAGAAGGCATACTTTTAAGGTGCTTGGAAGTAGGTACAGAGGGGATGTCAGGTGTAGATTTATATATATATATGTGTGTGTGTGTGTGTGTATATATATATATATATATATATAAAAATAAAAATAAAAGCAGAGGGTGGTGAGTGTGTGGTGGTGGAAGATACATAGAAACATAGAAAATCTACAGTACAATACAGGCCCTTCGGCCCACAAGGCTGTGCCAAACATGTCCTTACCTTAAAACTACCTAGTCTTACCCATAGCCCTCTATTTTTCTGAGCTCCATCTACGATAGGGTCTTTTAAGAGTATCCTAGATAGGTACATGGAGCTTAGAAAAATAGAGGGCTACGGGTATCCCTAGGGAATTTCTAAATTAAGGACATGCTCGGCACAGTGTTGTGGGCCCGAGGGCCTATATTGTGCTGTAGTTTTTCTATGGTTCTATGAGTCACCTGCCACTCGTTTCCAACACATCACCTGCAGCCTATTTAAACCCAGTTGTCATCACCAGTCCTTTGTTCTCTCATCAAAGCACAGCGCCTCAACCAGTGGCTCCAAGGGCTTTCAGTATTAAATAAGTTTCAATGAGATCCCCAAGCAAGCAGATTACAGGAGCAGCACTTTTTTAAAAATATCTTTTTCCGTCATTTCCTGATAAGATTCGAGATCCTAGAGTTTAGAACGGTGCTGCAGAGAAACAGGGCCTTCGTCCTTTGATGTCTGTGCTGTTTATGATGCCCATTTAAACTACACATCTGTTTGCATTGGGCTACAGTACTGAGCAAAAGTCTAGGGCACATATATATCACTAAGGTGCCTAAGACTTTTGCACAGCACTGTAGTAATTTTATGTATTGCACTGTACTGCTGCCACAAAAAAAATACAAATTTCTTGACAGATGTGAGTGATGATAACCCTGATTTTCTGAGTTGGGTCTCTATTGTGGACTGAGAGTGGGAAAGGGGCAGGGAGAGGGGGATCATGGTTGGGAAAAGGGGAAGGGAGAGGGGAGCACCAGAGAGACATTCTGTAATGATCAATAAACCAATTGTTTGGAATCAAATGACCCTGCCTGGTGTCTCAGGGCTGGGTGTGTCTGCACCCACACCACCCCCCCCCCACCCCTGGCACTCCTTCTCTGCCACCTGTCCCACACCCCTCCCACGGCGCTCTGTCATTCCCAACATACTTTGCTCCCGCCAGATTCACAAACTTGCTCTCCACATTGACAAATACAGTAAAGTCTTAAGGAACCCCAGCTATATGTGTGCCTAAGACTTGTACACAGAACTGTACCTCTCTCTGACCCTAAGCAAGCAGGAAAGTGAAAATGATCGCAGCGGTGAAAGGGTTATTGCATGAGGAGCATTTAATTGTCCTGGTGTTGTGCTCACTGGAGTTTAAAAGAATGTGGAGGGGTCTCACTGAAACCTGCCAAATATTGAAAGGCCGAGAAGCAGTGGGCGTGGAGAGGGTGATTCCTGTAATGGGGAAGTCTAGGATCATAGGGCACAGCCTCCGAATAGAAGAATACCCCTTTAGAACAGAGATGAGGAGGAATTTCTTCAGCCAGAGGGTGGTGAATCTGCGGAATTCATTGCCACAGGTGGCAGTGGAGGGTGGTACGTTGGGTTTATTTAACGCAGAGGTCGATAGGTTCTTGATTAGTAAGGGAGTCAAAGGTTATGGGGAGAATGGGATTGAGAGGGATAGTAAATCAGCCATGATAGGATGGCAGAGCAGACCCGATGGGCCGAATTGCCTTTTTTTTTTTGTTTGTGTCTTACAGTCTTATTGTCTTACAAAGTTCAAAATTCACTATCAATGTACACGTCAACATATTACTACCCTGAAATTCACTTTCCTGCGGTTATTTACAGGAAAATAAGGAGATAAAATGGAATTGATTTAAAAAAGAACTGTAAGTCACAAACTGACCGACAACCAATGTATAAAAGGATACAAATTATACAAGTAATTGACAAATAGGAAAGTAGTGCTGAGTTGTAGAGTCCTTGAAAGTGAGTCTATAGGTTGTGATCAGTTCAGCGTTGAAGTGAATCATCGACTGTAAACTAAGTTACAATAATAAAAAGTACGTTCATTAGCAAACACGAGGAAATCTGCAGATGCTGGAAATTCAAACAACAACACCCACAAAATGCTGGTGGAACGCAGCAGGCCAGGCAGCATCTATAGGGAGAAGCACTGTCGACGTTTCGGGCTGAGACCCTTCGTCAGGACTGAAGGGTCCTGACGAAGGGTCTCGGCCCGAAACGTCGACAGCGCTTCTTCCTATAGATGCTGCCTGGCCTGCTGCGTTCCACCAGCATTTTGTGTGTGTGTTGAGTACATTCATTAGCAACGTTTGTATAAATTATACAACCTTGAGATTGGTTTGCTCACAGGCAGCCACAGAACAAGACACCTGAAAGAGCCCTTTCTTTTAAAAAAAAAATCGACAAACACCCAGTGTGCAGAGAGAGAGACAGAAAAAGAAGCCATATCATGCTGACAAGGAAAGTAGGAAAATAACACTTAGAATGAAAGTGAGTCCTTTGAGGAAGTGCTGATGGACTCAAAAGTCTGCTGGCGTGAGAGAAGAACAAATTCTCTGAATTGTTGAGTGTGGGTCATCGGCCTCCTGTACCTCCTCCCTGATGGTAGTCCCGGGTGGTGAAGGTCCTTAATGATGGTGGGGAGGGTTGTTGGACAATGTCCTGTGACGGAGCTGTCAGCTCGCGGAACTGAACAGTGATCCTCTTTAACCCGTCTGCTTAACCCTGCTCATTACCTTCCCCTGTCAAGGATTAGGCTCTAAGAGGCTGGTTATACCCAGAGGACGAGCGCAGGCTTTGATCCTGACAAATTGCTTTGCCAAAATCCTCTCATTCCTGACCACTGTGAAACAACGGCATGGGAAGTTAGGAAGGACCCTGTGTTTCACAGAGAACAGGTTCAAACTCGGGCTGGAGAAGCCTCTCTAACTCCAAAACAAGTTTAAAATTACATCAAACAAAGATTTTGCTTCCTGAATACATTGGGGTGTATCTTAGTAGATTTTGGGCTGCTGATCAGGAAAAATTGCCATGGAATTTCCACATTATGCACCATTTTTAAAATTGCCTATTTTTGATATTTCAAGTCGGAGTAACTGATGCCAAAATTAAGGAAGAATTTTTTGATCCACAAATCTATCAAAGCATTCACGGAAATATTTTCTTGGCAACTTTCTTGTTCAGTCACACTGGTGTTCAGCTTCAAGTGATCTGGCATGAAAAGAATCTGAGGAAGTAACACTTATGAAAATATTTGTTGCCCAGTGTTACATAGCAGGGAATTGAGGGTTACGGGGAAAAGGCAGGTAGGTGGAGATGAGTCCATGGCCAGATCAGCCACGATCGTATTGAACGGTGGAGCAGGCTCGACGGGCCAGATGGCCAACTCCTGCTCCTGTTTCTTATGTTTTTATGTCCTCATTTTCGAGACAATGCGAGAAAGAGAGTCCTGAAGTCACAGAGCACAGACACTGGCCCTTCATCCCTTTGAATCCACACCAAGCATCAACCAGCAAAGATCAAGGATCGACTTCATACATTTACACGTTTTGGGAATTCACTGTGGTGTAACATGTAACAAAAAGCAATATTCAACAATGATAAAAAATAAAGAATTATGTAAAATAAAGCTAGAACTACAGATATGGAATAAAATGTGCATAAATACATAAGTACCAGTTGTACTTATGATGTAAACAGCTTTATAAACAGTGGTTTGAAGTGTTTACGGTGTCGAGACTGAGGTCATAGATAGAGGGGGTGGGGGAGGCTAACTAGAATGGTTGATCAGATTAACTGCCTGGGGAAGGAACTTCTAAGATGGTGTTAAGTTTTTGTTTGAGTGGGCCCATGGTGCTTTCCAGAAGGGAGTTGTCAGAGTGGGCAGTGTCCGTTTCTTTGTCCTGGACGCATCCGGGTCCTGCAGTGACGGTAGCAGTACTGCGATCACTCAAGTCGAGTGTGATGTTCTCCTGAGGGGTGGATCCCCAGGTGTCTGCAGAGACTGATCTGGGACCTACATAAACCGGATGCTAGAGTTCATACGTTCATTCGTTTGGGGCCTTGGGCGATCACGATCGCGTGACCATGTTCGCTCTTGGCAAATTTTTTCTACAGAAGTGGTTTGCCATTGCCTTCTTCTGGGCAGTGTCTTTACAAGATGGGTGACCCCAGCCATTATCAATACTCTTCAGAGATTGTCTGCCTGGCGTCAGTGGTTGCATCACCAGGACGTGTGATCTGCACCGGCTGCTCGTACATCCGTCCTCCGGCTTGACCCTGAGCAAGGACGGCTAAGCAGATGCTCCACCTTGCCCAAGGCCAAGGGAGGGAAGGACCTCTTTACATCTCCTTTGCCAGAGACGTGTCTTCACCCCATCACCCAGTGGACTTTGTTTAACGGGAGAGAGGATGACGCAGGGGCTGCCACCACGCGGTGCCTGACCGGTCAGGCTCAGGGCCCAGAGACATGGAGTGCAGGACAACTGGGGACCCTTCATCTGCCTGCACCATCATCTACCACCAGCTCCACTGATGAGGTCTTGGCTGGATTGCTCTTTGTCTGGAACCCGCCCCCTCGGCCGTACCACCATGGGTGACCCCACCAGGGGCAGAGGAACACATGGCTGAACGCCAGCTCTCGGGATCTCAGGAACTCACAAGCCTCCCCGCCACGACAAGGTGACGTCCCTCGGAGAAGGCAGTGGTGGCAGAGTGCAGACAGTGACCTTTCCGCCACCCTGACAGTCTGTTGTAGTGCCTGTTTTCTTGTGAGAGGACGCTACGCTGAACCAGGCAGTGATGGGTGACGTGAGCACGCTCTCTAAGATGGCAGTGTTCCGGGGAAGATGGAATTCTACCGACCCCCTACTCTTTTCCTTACTCTCTCCTCAGTCTCATCAACTGCACCCCTCACCCGCACGCTAGGGGCAATTTACAGTGACTAGTTAACCCTCTGATCTGCATGTCTGTGGATGTGGGAAGAAACTCTGTGGGAGAACGAACAGACAGCAGCCTGGGTCAGGTTCGAACCCCTCTCTCCATTGCGGAGAGACGGCGGCCGTAAGACATCGAAGCATCGAGCCACTGGCCTCCCCCATGGCTGCTGCAGGAGTGATCTCTCCCCCCCCCCCATTAATGAGAGGGAGAGTCTGTCTGAGATGTCCAAGTATAGGGATGGACAGTAGGTTTTTTGATGGTCTCTGGGGCATGGTGGGAGGGGTGGGGGTTGATGCTTTTGCTGGACTAGGTGAGGGGGGGTTGATGTTTTGTTGCTGCTTGTGCATGGGAGGGGGTGGAGGCTTTGGGGTTCTAATGTTCTCCGGTCACTCATTCTTGGGGAGTTTTTCTCCTGTTCCGAGGATGTCTGTGAAGAGTAGGAATTTCAGGATGTGTACTGTATACACTCTCTAGTATTAAATGCAACAATTGAAGCAAAATTCGGCCCATTGACTCTGCTCTGCCATTCAGTCAAGGCTGATTTATTTTCCCCCTCGACTCCATTTACCCCGTAACCTTTGGCACCCTTACTAATCAAAATCCTATCAACCTCTGCTTTAACCGCACCCAATGACTTGACTTAAACAGCTCTCTGAGGCAACAAATTCCACAGGCTCACCACCCTCTGGCTAAAGCAATTCGTCCTTCAATTCTGAGGCTGTGCCCTCTGGTCCTAGACTCTCCCACTAACAGAAACATCCTTCCCACACCCACTCTGTCTGAGTGGGCCCCTTCTACTCCACCGTTGGTAGAATCTCAGGTGGTGATGAGAGGGTGTACAGGAGTGAGATATGCCAACTAGTGGAGTGGTGTCACAGCAACAACCTGGCACTCAACATCAGTAAGACGAAAGAGCTGATTGTGGACTTCAGGAAGGGCAAGACAAAGGAACACATACCAATCCTCATAGAGGGATCAGAAGTGGAGAGAGTGAGCAGCTTCAAGTTCCTGGGTGTCAAGATCTCTGAGGATCTAACCTGTCCCAACATATTGATGCAGTTATAAAGAAGGTAAGACAGTGACTATACTTTATTAGGAGTTTGAAAAGATTCAGTATGTCAACAAAACACTCAAAAACTTCTATAGATGTACTGTGGAGAGCATTCTGACGGGCTGTATCACTGTCTGGTATGGGGGGTAGGGGGGAGCTACTGCACAGGACTGCTCCATCTTGGGCACTAGCCTACAAAGTACCCAGGACATCTTCAGGGAGCGGTGTCTCAGAAAGGCAGCGTTCATTATTAAGGACCTCCAGCACCCAGGGCGTGCCCTTTTCTCACTGTTCCCATCAGGGAGGGGGTACAGGAGCCTGAAGGCACACACTCAATGATTCAGGAACAGCTTCTTCCCCTCTGCCATCCAATTCCTAAATGGACATTGAACCCATGAACACTACCTCACCTTTTTAATATACGTATATTATTTCTGTATTTTGCACAATTTTTAATCCATTCAATATACGTATACTGCAATTGATTTATTTATTATTATTTTATTTCTCCCTCTTTTTCTAGATTATGTATTTTATTGAACTGCTGCTGCTAAGTTAACAAGTTTCATGGCACACGCTGGTGATAATAAACCTGATTCTGATCCTGATCTAGACCAATGGCTCCCAATCTTTTTGATGCAATGGACCATCCTTTCCATTGTGTCACTGTACCATTATCGTATCACTGCACGATTTAACGAAGATTGAAAGAAAACAGCGAAAATTTACAAGGATGTTACCAGGACTTGAAGACCTGAGTTACAGGGAAAGTTTGAACAGCTTAGGACTTTCATTCCCTGGAGCGAAAATGAATGAGGGGAGACTTGATGCAAAGTATAGATTGGGTAAATGCAAACAGACTTTTTCCGCTGAGGTTGGGTGAGACTAGACTCCAGGTCATGGGTTGAGGGTGAAAGGTCAAATGTTTAAGGGGAACATGAGGGGGAACTTCTTCACTCAGAGGGTGGTGGGACCGTGGAACGAGCTACCAGCGGAAGTGGAGGATGTGGGTTTGATTTCAACATTTAAGAGAAATTTGGTTGGGAAGGGTGTGGAGATCCAGGTACGTGTCGACGGGATTAGGCATAATAATAGTTCAGTATGGATTAGATGGGCCAAAGGGCCTGTTTCTGTGCTGTCATGCTCTATGGTCCCATGACTCTATTCAAATTAGACTCAAAAAAAACCATTTAATTATTAAAAGCACATAAACGTGGAATAATTTCCTCCCTGTTGCTACCGGAAAAATTGATAATCATCTGCCTCTGGCCGCTTGCAGTAGATATTAATCTCCTCTGAAGTCTTAGTGTTATTCTAAGTTACTCCTTGGAGAGTTTTGCCTAGCTACTGCCCATTATGCCACTGGTATTTAGGGCACCAATGAAGGTCCTCCATCTCTGGCGGTGTTCAGGGCTTCCTTCATCGTGTCAGTAGTTTCCGCTCGGTTTTCACTACTGTCAGTCATACAAGTCCCGGGTGGAGACTCAGGAATACCATCACACTCAGATGTAGAAAGATTCTTCATTGCTGTCTCCGTAACAGTTTTGTTTGACCAGTCAGGGTTGTCGGCCCTGAGCTGAACCCCTAAACCTGGAGGACTGGTGGGCCACTCTTAGTCTGGCCTCTACCCTTTGACCTGTTTGGCATGGGTGACCCTACCAAGAGCCAAAGCATAAACCCTGACTCCAGCCAACATCGCTCTCCGGGTCACTGAGGCACGCAAGCCTCCAAACCACAAGGTGGTGCCGATGAATAATAGCACTTTCTGGCTGGTGGCTAACGAAACAAGGGAACCAATGAAATACTTTGTTAATCACTCTTCTTCTGGTAAACAGTCATCGCAATCAATAGCTTGTAACTTCGAAGCAATTCGACGGGGCAGAACGAAGACCAGGGCGGCAGGCCTGAGGTTCGATCGATTTAAACGTGGTGCTGGATTGAAAGGGTCACGTACCAATCAAATCGAGGTGGCGTGGTCCGGGCCCCGGGCCCCGGAGCGTACCGAAGCGACTGAACCTGAAGTTTGGACGACGGTTTAGGCAGTGGGCCAAGGTGTAAAGGTCAGGGTATCCGGGCCCGAGGTGAGGGGTGGGCCGTTTCAGCTCACTGCTCCTTTCTGCGTTGAATTAATGGACTTCAGTTCAGAATGAGATTTGCTCACGTTTATAGTTTGCATGATTTGGGGGTTTTTTGGGGGGTGCTTGATGGTCTCCTTTTCTTCACGGGCTCTTTTAGGTTTTGTTAGGAGACGAATATCAAAGTTGCATAGTGTATACATACTTTGATAATAAATATACTTTGAACTCTGAGGTTGGGGTCCTCTTGGAGTTGACATTGGCATGGGGGCTATATAAATGCAACTCTCGTTTGATAACGCCATTCATTCAGCATAGCCCGATTCATGTAATACCAAATCCCAGAGGCTCTATTAATCTTGTCCCTTTGGAGAGCTTTCAATAAAGCCCTTAATTTGGGATCTGGATCGAATCGTTGTCTGTGGCCTATCCAATTCTCCATTAGCCCTCGCCGCCGCTGTTTAACATGAGTAACGCAGGCCTTGCTCTGACAAAGGCTCTCTCATGTTTCTGAAATAAAATTGTCCTTACGCGCTTTATACTGAGTGCAAGCATTTAAACCCTTATTGATCACGCTAAGTGCATAAGTGATAACATGTTTCACCACAAAAGAGTGATTGTCTGACTGTCCTCCTGGGTTACTGAATGTGCAGTTTGCCGGGCTGTGAGACGAAGGCTTGTATTGATTGGCCCTTTCACTCTTCGACATTAACAATCAGGACCTTGAGGGCCGGGGTGGGGGGGAGGAAAAGGTGATTGAAACTGGACACCGTCCCAACTGCCGTTTGTCGAGGGACGTCTATGTCCATCACAGTCTCTGCATACGAGCAGGTCATAAAGACCATTGGACATAGGAGCAGAATTAGGCCATTCAGCCCTTTGAGTCTGTTCCACCATTCCTTCTATCCCTTTCTTGCCTGTTACGCTGCTGGTGCTTAGGGCTGGGATGAAGGTCCTCCATCTCTGGCGGTGTTCAGGGCTTTCCTCATCGTGTCAGTAGTTTCCTCTCGGTTTTCACTCCTGTCAGACATGCAAGTCCCGGGTGGAGACTCAGGAATACCGTCACACTCAGATGTTGAAGGATCCTTCGTTGCTGTCTCCGTAACAGTTTTATTTTCCCAGCCAGGGTTGTTATCCCTGAGCTGAACCTGGAGGACCAGTGAACCCCTCTTAGTCTGGCCTCTACCCTTTAACCTGTTTGGCCTGGGTGACCCTAAGAGCCAAAGCATAAACCCCTGACTCCAGCCAATATGGCTCCCGGGTCACTGAGGCAAGCAAGCCTCCAAACCCTACGACGAGGTTGGAGTCCTCTTGGAAGACCATTCCGTCATGGCTGTTTTACTTTCTCTCTCAACTCCATCCTCCTGCCTCCTTTGACACCCTTACTAACCAAGAACCTGTCAACCTCTGCTTTATATATCCAATGACCTGGCCTCCACAGCTCCCTGTGGCAATGAATTCCACAGATTCACCAGCCTCTGGCTGAAGAAATTCCTTTCCATCTCTGTTCTAAAGGGATGTCCCTCTATTCTGAGGCTGTACACTCTGGAGACTCTCCCCCCCCCCCCCCCACCCCTGACATTAGTCATAATCTTAGATTGTGAATATTGTTTTGCTTAGAATCCCTAGAGGCAAGCAGATACAAGAACTGGTGATCGGCCTCTTCCTCCTATGCACCAGAAATCTGGAATACTGAGGTACGCCAGAAAGTTTCAAAATACTTCCCAAAACCCTTTCTTTTGTATTTGGCCTACTTATAGGATTACCTAATGTTTGTCAATATTGATTATATTTCTACAATTTGGTATATTCGATTACATTTCATTCTATATAATGTTTCTCTTTTCTCACGATTTCTAATTTTGTCCCATATTTTTATGACTGTATTGATGAATCTTTACAATCTATGTAAAACACTTTGAGCCTGCATCTTAATGTATGAAAGGTGCTATATAAATAAAGTTATTATCGTTAATGTCGTTTGTTTATTTTTCTCTCAGCACAAGATGGTAAAATCCGAGCTACGGGTATAGCCCAGCACACTCATTTCTAAATCGCTCAGATCTTTCAGACTATTTAGTATTGCTCTGGAGCTCTGGAGATTTACATAGATATTGCTGACAAATAAAGCTAAACTCTCTTTCTTTACCCTCTGGATGAAAAGATAATTTCCTCAGAACCCCTGCAAAGCACTTGTTTCTCATCCTAATGCTGGCCCCTCCAGTGTCAGACCCCTCGACCGCTGGGAAAGACTTGGGTTGTGGCCCTTGGTGGACGTGGACCAGCTGGGTCGAAGAGTTCAAGGTTCAAGCTAAATTTATTTACAACCCCGAGATTCATATACAACCTCGAGATTCGTTTTCCTGAAGGCTTTCACAGTAATACAAGAAACACAATAGAATCAATGAAAGACCGCACCCAACAGGATGGAGAAACAATCAACATGCAAAAAAAAATAACCAACAAACCGTGCAAATGCAAACAATAAATCACAAATGAAAGAGGAAAAATAAATAATAAATAAAAAAATATTGAGAACATGATTTGCACAGCTTCTTCCCCTCTGCCATCCGATTTCTGAATAGACATCGAATCCCTGAACACTCACTATTTTTAAATTTCAAAGGCAACACGAGCGAATCTGCAGATGCTGGAAATAAATAAAAACACAAAACGCTGGCAGAACTCAGCAGGCCAGACAGCATCTATGATTTGGGATATCATTTTTATCTACTTTTAAATTTCTGGTTTTGCACTAATTTAACGATCTGAAATGCATATACTGTTATATAATGTAATACACTGTAATATAATGCTATGTATACAGATTTACTGTAATTCAGGCTTTGCTATGCATTGCAATGTACGGCTGCCGCAAAGCTGACGGATTTCATGACATATGCCGGTGATATTAAACCCGATTCTGAAGAGTCCGTGAAAGTGAGTCCACAGGTTGTGGGAACAGTTCAGTGATGGGCGAGTGTAGTTGGGTGAAGTTGTCCCCTCTGGTTCAAGAGCCTGATGGCTGAGGGGTAATAACTATTCCTGAACCTGGTGGTGTGGGTCCTGAGACTCCTGTACCTTTTTCCTGATGGCTGATGGTTATTACTATTCCTGAACCTGGTGGTGTGGGTCCTGAGGCTCCTGTACCCCTTTCCTGATGGCTGAGGGGTAATAACTATTCCTGAACCCGGTGGTGGGGGTCCTGAGGCTCCTGTACCCCTTTCCTGATGGCTGAGGGGTAATA
The DNA here is from genome assembly GCF_048418815.1 of Hemitrygon akajei. Classification (NCBI taxonomy): domain Eukaryota; kingdom Metazoa; phylum Chordata; class Chondrichthyes; order Myliobatiformes; family Dasyatidae; genus Hemitrygon; species Hemitrygon akajei. The sequence goes on from NC_133148.1 coordinate 39,849,206, forward strand.
ACTATTCCTGAACCCGGTGGTGTGGGTCCTGAGGCTCCTGTACCCCTTTCCTGATGGCTGAGGGGTAATAACTATTCCTGAACCCGGTGGTGGGGGTCCTGAGGCTCCTGTACCTCTTTCCTGATGGCTGAGGGGTAATAACTATTCCTGAACCCGGTGGTGGGGGTCCTGAGGCTCCTGTACCCCTTTCCTGATGGCTGAGGGGTAATAACTATTCCTGAACCCGGTGGTGGGGGTCCTGAGGCTCCTGTACCTCTTTCCTGATGGCTGAGGGGTAATAACTATTCCTGAACCCGGTGGTGGGGGTCCTGAGGCTCCTGTACCCCTTTCCTGATGGCTGAGGGGTAATAACTATTCCTGAACCTGGTGGTGTGGGTCCTGAGACTCCTGTACCTTTTTCCTGATGGCTGAGGGGTAATAACTATTCCTGAACCTGGTGGTGTGGGTCCTGAGGCTCCTGTACCCCTTTCCTGATGGCTGAGAGGTAATAACTATTCCTGAACCCGGTGGTGGGGGTCCTGAGGCTCCTGTACCCCTTTCCTGATGGCTGAGGGGTAATAACTATTCCTGAACCCGGTGGTGGGGGTCCTGAGGCTCCTGTACCTCTTTCCTGATGGCTGAGGGGTAATAACTATTCCTGAACCCGGTGGTGTGGGTCCTGAGGCTCCTGTACCTCTTTCCTGATGGCTGAGGGGTAATAACTATTCCTGAACCCGGTGGTGGGGGTCCTGAGGCTCCTGTACCTCCTTCCTGATGGCTGAGGGGTAATAACTATTCCTGAACCCGGTGGTGGGGGTCCTGAGGCTCCTGTACCTCTTTCCTGATGGCTGAGGGGTAATAACTATTCCTGAACCTGGTGGTGTGGGTCCTGAGGCTCCTGTACCTCTTTCCTGATGGCTGAGGGGTAATAACTATTCCTGAACCCGGTGGTGTAGGTCCTGAGGCTCCTGTACCTCTTTCCTGATGGCTGAGGGGTAATAACTATTCCTGAACCCGGTGGTGGGGGTCCTGAGGCTCCTGTACCTCTTTCTTGATGGCAGTAGTGTCCTGAGTGGGTCCTGTTTCCCAGCTCTGTAAGTCAATGACTCTAATTTTCACTTTGTACAATCCCGCAAACAACGATGGCACGAGATTGACATTTTGCTTCAAATGTCAGCCTGGAAACGACCATCGGGATCTTTTATATCTACTAGGGAGAGCGGGGGTTGGGGGGGTGGGGGGTGTTTAATGTCCATGCCTGAGAGATGGATGGGAGATTTATGCCTGGACATACAACACAGCAGCTGAGAATGAAACCCGATATACGGGGCCGATAGCGTTTCCGGCTGAAAGGCAAAGCTCTCTGTCCCGTCACCCAGCGGCTGCTCAGATCTCCGCACAGATTAAGGACGCAGTGTCAGCTTTCAGCCTGCTGACCTTGATTCATAGATTACCAAGTGGTCTCTCCCCCAAGGGACAGTGTGAGCTTCAGAAATGGAATGCCTACCCGCGGAGAACATCAGCTCCCCTCGAAGTTTCAGTGCCCCACGACCCCCACGACAGTGTGTAAAGGGGAACCCGGTCACTGTCCCGGCGGTTCGGCTCCCAGAGCCCGCAGCCGTGGCCGGAGAATCCTCGAAAATACCACAGGTCTCACTGGTGACTCAAACTAACATAATCGATAGCTTTCACTGTGACACTGACATACCCCCCACCCCTCAACGTGACACCAACACACCCCCCACCCCTCAACGTGACACCAACTCACCCCACACCCCCTCACTGTGACACTGACATACCCCCCACCCCTCAACGTGACACCGACTCACCCCACACCCCCTCACCGTGACACTGACACATCCCACTCCCCTCACTGTGACACCAACACACCCCCCCACCCCTCAACGTGACACCAACTCACCCCACACCCCCTCACTGTGACACTGACATACCCCCCACCCCTCAACGTGACACCGACTCACCCCACACCCCCTCACTGTGACACTGACACATCCCTCACCCCTCACTGTGACACCGACACACCCCCCACCCCTCACCGTGACACCGAAACACCCCACACCCCTCACTGTGACACCGACACACCCCTCACCCCTCACTGTTACACTGACACATCCCACTCCCCTCACTGTGACACCGACACACCCCTCACCCCTCACCGTGACACCGACACACCCCACACCCCTCACTGTGACACCGACACACCCCTCACCCCTCACTGTGACACCGACACACCCCACAACCCTCACTGTGACACCGACACACCCCACACCCCTCACTGTATCACCGACACACCCCACACCCCTCACCGTGACACTGACACCCCCCACACCCCCTCACTGTGACACCGACACATCCCACTCCCCTCACTGTGACACCGACACACCCCTCACCCCTCACCGTGACACCGACACACCCCACACCCCTCACTGTGACACCGACACACCCCACACCCCTCACTGTGACACCGACACACCCCTCACCCCTCACCGTGACACCGACACACCCCACACCCCTCACTGTGACACCGACACACCCCTCACCCCTCACTGTGACACCGACACACCCCTCACCCCTCACTGTGACACCGACACACCCCACACCCCTCACTGTATCACCGACACACCCCACACCCCTCACCGTGACACTGACACCCCCCACACCCCCTCACTGTGACACTGACACACCCCTCACTGTATCACCGACACACCCCACACCCCTCACTGTATCACCGACACCCCCCACACCCCTCACCGTGACACTGACACCCCCCACACCCCCTCACTGTGACACCGACACACCCCACACCCCTCACTGTGACACCAGCACACCTCACACCCCTCACTGTGACACTGACACACCCCACACCCCTCACTGTGACACCGACACACCCCACACCCCTCACTGTATCACCGACACACCCCACACCCCTCACTGTATCACTGACACACCCCACACCCCTCACTGTGACACCGACACACCCCACACCCCTCACTGTGACACCAGCACACCTCACACCCCTCACTGTGACACTGACACCCCACACCCCTCACTGTAACACTGACACTCCCCACACCCCTCACTGTATCACCGACACACCCCACACCCCTCACTGTATCACTGACACACCCCACACCCCTCACTGTGACACCGACACACCCCACACCCCTCATTGTGACACCGACACACCCCTCACTGTGACACTGACACACCCCACACCCCTCACTGTATCACTGACACACCCCCACACCCCTCACTGTGACACCGACACACCCCACACCCCTCACTGTGACACCAGCACACCTCACACCCCTCACCGTGACACTGACACCCCACTCCCCTCACTGTGACACCGACACACCCCACTCCCCTCACTGTGACACTGACACACCCCTCACCCCCCTCACTGTGACACCGACACACCCCACACCCCTCACTGTGACACTGACACACCCCACACCCCTCACTGTGACACTGACACACCCCACTCCCCTCACTGTGACACAGACACACCCCTCACCCCTCACTGTGACACCGACACACCCCACTCCCCTCACTGTGACACTGACACACCCCTCACCCCCTCACTGTGACACCGACACACCACACACCCCTCACTGTGACACTGACACACCCCACACCCCCTCACTGTGACACTGACACACCCCTCACCCCCTCACTGTGACACCGACACACCCCACTCCCCTCACTGTGACACAGACACACCCCTCACCCCTCACTGTGACACAGACACACCCCTCACCCCTCACTGTGACACTGACACCCCACTCCCCTCACTGTGACACCGACACACCCCACTCCCCTCACTGTGACACTGACACACCCCTCACCCCCTCACTGTGACACCGACACACCCCACTCCCCTCACTGTGACACAGACACACCCCCTCACCCCTCACTGACACCGACACACCCCACTCCCCTCACTGTGACACTGACACACCCCTCACCCCCTCACTGTGACACCGACACACCACACACCCCTCACTGTGACACTGACACACCCCACACCCCTCACTGTGACACTGACACCCCACTCCCCTCACTGTGACACCGACACACCCCTCACCCCTCACTGTGACACCGACACACCCCACTCCCCTCACTGTGACACAGACACACCCCTCACCCCTCACTGTGACACTGACACATCCCTCACCCCTCACTGTTACACCGACACACCCCACACCCCTCACTGTTACACCGACACACCCCTCACTGTGACACCGACATACCCCACACCCCTCACTGTGACACCGACACACCCCTCACCCCCTCACTGTAACACCAACACACCCCTCACTGTGACACCGACATACCCCACACCCCTCACTGTGACACCGACACACCCCTCACCCCCTCACTGTGATACTGACACACCCCACACCCCTCACTGTGACACCGACACACCCCTCACCCCTCACTGTTACACCGACACACCCCTCACCCCCTCACTGTGACACCGACACACCCCTCACCCCTCACTGTAACACCAACACACCCCTCACTGTGACACCGACACACCCCTCACTGTGACACCGACACACCCCTCACCCCTCACTGTTACACCAACACACCCCTCACTGTGACACCGACACACCCCACACCCCTCACCGTGACACCGACACACCCCTCACCCCCTCACTGTGACACCGACACACCCCTCACCCCTCACTGTAACACTGACACACCCCTCACCCCTCACTGTGGCACTGACACACCCCACACCCCCTCACTGTGACACCGACACACCCCACACCCCTCACCGTGACACCGACACACCCCTCACCCCCTCACTGTGACACCGACACACACCCTCACCCCTCACTGTTACACCAACACACCCCTCACTGTGACACCGACACACCCCACACCCCTCACTGTGACACTGACACACCCCTCACCCCTCACTGTTACACCGACACACCCCACACCCCTCACTGTGTCACCGACACACCCCACACCCCTCACTGTGACACTGACACACCCCTCACTGTGACACTGACACACCCCACACCCCTCACTGTTACACCGACACACCCCACACCCCTCACTGTATCACCGACACACCCCACAAACCTCACTGTGACACTGACACACCCCTCACCCCTCACTGTGACACTGACACACCCCTCACTGTGACACTGACACACCCCACACCCCTCACTGTTACACCGACACACCCCACACCCCTCACTGTATCACCGACACACCCCACACCCCTCACTGTGACACTGACACACCCCTCACCCCTCACTGTGACACCGACACACCCCACACCCCTCACTGTATCACCGACACACCCCACACCCCTCACTGTTACACCGACACACCCCTCACCCTCACTGTGACACCGACACACCCCTCACTGTGACACCGACACACCCCTCACTGTATCACCGACACACCCCTTACCCCTCACTGTTACACCGACACACCCCTCACCCCTCACTGTAACACTGACACACCCCACACCCCTCACTGTTACACCGACACACCCCACACCCCTCACTGTATCACCGACACACCCCACACCCCTCACTGTGACACTGACACACCCCTCACCCCTCACTGTGACACCGACACACCCCACACCCCTCACTGTGACACCGACACACCCCTCACTGTATCACCGACACACCCCTTACCCCTCACTGTTACACCGACACACCCCTCACCCCTCACTGTAACACTGACACACCCCTCACCCCTCACTGTTACACCGACACACCCCTCACCCCTCACTGTAACACTGACACACCCCTCACCCCTCACTGTGACACTGACACACCCCACACCCCTCACTGTGACACCGACACACCCCTCACTGTATCACCGACACACCCCTCACCCCTCACTGTGACACCGACACACCCCTCACCCCTCACTGTAACACTGACACACCCCCTCACCCCTCACTGTGACACCGACACACCCCACACCCCTCACTGTGACACCGACACACCCCTCACCCCTCACTGTGACACCGACACACCCCTCACTGTGACACCGACACACTCCTCACTGTGACACCGACACACCCCTCACCCCTCACTGTGACACTGACACACCCCACTCCCCTCACTGTGACACTGACACACCCCACACCCCTCACTGTATCACCGACACACCCCACACCCCTCACTGTGACACCGACAGACCCCACACCCCTCACTGTTACACCGACATACCCCACACCCCTCACTGTGACACCGACACACCCCACACCCCTCACTGTGACACCGACACACCCCTCACCCCTCACTGTGACACCGACACACCCCTCACTGTGACACTGACACACCCCACTCCCCTCACTGTGACACTGACACACCCCACACCCCTCACTGTATCACCGACACACCCCACACCCCTCACTGTGACACCGACAGACCCCACACCCCTCACTGTTACACCGACATACCCCACACCCCTCACTGTGACACCGACACACCCCACACCCCTCACTGTGACACCGACACACCCCTCACCCCTCACTGTGACACCGACACACCCCTCACCCCACACTGTGTCACCGACACACCCCTCACTGTGACACTGACACACCTCCCACCCCTCACTGTGACACCGACACACCCCTCACTGTGACACCGACACACCCCTCACCCCTCACTGTTACACCGACACACCCCTCACTGTGTCACCGACACACCCCTCACCCCTCACTGTTACACCGACACACCCCACACCCCTCACTGTGACACCGACACACCCCTCACCCCACACTGTGTCACCGACACACCCCTCACTGTGACACTGACACACCTCCCACCCCTCACTGTGACACCGATGTACATCTCTCTCCTCACTACATTGGATGTATGTTATGTGACCATCACTGTAACATTTCTATGCCCTTTGTGCCTTTCTGTTCTATTTTCAGACCATCCCGATCCACTCTCTGGAAGTGAGAGGAGTGAGTCTTGTAGACTCGAGCACGCTGCTGGACCAGCTGGTTCCCTCCTCTCGCCTGTCGGCAGAGCCGCACTGTGAAGGGGCTCGAGTTACCCCAGAACGGCTGGGCGCATCGGTTTCACTAAGTGAGTCCACTTTGTAAAGCTCAGCTCCTTCTCTCCAGGAAAAGTCTGCCTCCAAGGTCTATTTAATACCCACTGATGGCTATCGTGCACCCTCTGGTCATTACGACGGCTGATGTTCAGATGTGCATTTGTGGTTTTGGAATGATGGCTGATTATTTTCTCAAAAGCTGGTTAAATGTCGTAACCCTTTCGTGACGCAAATCTGAGAATCCAGCCGGAGAGATCCTCAAACATTCTAGAGGTGCAATCCTGTGCAAAATCTTTTTCACATTGCCTATAAAAAGTAGGGTTACACCCCTCCCAACCAAGAAGTTTATTGTAGGTGTTTTACAACGTAGAATCACCCGGTATTTACTTGGGCTATTTTGGCACTGATTAACAGATAAAAACTCTTTCATGTCAGAGTATAAACAGATCTCTACAATGTGATCTAAATTAATTACAAATATGAAATACAAAATAATTGATTGCATAATTACTCACCCTCTTCAAGTCAGTATTTAGTAGATGCACCTTTGGCAGCAATTACAGCCTTCAGTCTGTGTGGATACGTCTCTATCAGCTTTGCACATCTGGACACTGCAATTTTCCCCCATTCTTCTTTACAAAACTGCTCAGGCTTTGTTAGACTGCATGGAAATGGTGAGTGAACAGCCTTTTTCAAGTCCAGCCTCAAATTCTCGGTTAGATTGAGGTCTGGACTTTGACTTGGCCACTCCAGGACATTAACTTTGTTGTTTTTAAGCCATTCCTGTGTAGCTTTGGCTTTATGCTTGGGGTCATTGTCTTGCTGGAAAACAAATCTTCTCTCAAGTTGCAGTTCTCTCGCAGACTGCATCAGGTTTTCCTCCAGGATCTCCCTGTGTTTTGCTGCATTCATTCTACCCTCTACCTTCACAAGCCTTCCAGGGCCTGCTGCAGTGAAGCATCCCCACAGCATGATGCAGCCACCACCGTGCTTCACGGTAGGGACGGTGTGTTTTTGATGATATGTGGTGTTTGTCTTACGCCAAACATAGCATTTACTCTGATGGCCAAAAAGCTCAATTTTGGTTTCATCAGACCATAGAACCTTCTCCCAGCTGACTTCAGAATCTCCCATGTTGCCTTCTGGTGAAGCCCCCGGGCGTCTGCACAGTCTCTCCCATCTCAGCCACTGAAGCTTGTAACTCCTCCAGAGTTGTCACAGGTCTCTTGGTGGCCTTCCTCACTACTCCCCTTCTTGCACGGTCACTCAGTTTTTGAGGACGGCCTGCTCTAGGCAGATTTACAGCTGGGCCATATTCTTTCCATTTTTTGATGATTGACTAACTGTACTCCGAGGGATATTCAGTGACTTGTATCCATTTCCTGGCTTGCGCCTTTCAATAACCTTTTCGCAGAGTTGCTTGGAGCAATCTTTTGTCTTCATGGTGTAGTTTTTGCCAGGATACTGTCTCACCAGCAGTTGGACTTTCCAGATACAGGTGTATTTTTACTACAATCAATGGAAACACCTTGACAGCACACAGGTGATCTCCATTTCACTGATTACGTGACTTCTAACACCAATTGGCTGCACCAGTGATGATTTGGTGTGTCATATTGAAGGGGCTGAATACTTATACAATCGATTATTTTGTGTTTTATAATTGTAATTGATTTAGATCACTTTGTAGGGGTCTGTTTTCATTTTGACAGGAAAGAGTCTTTTTCTGTTGGTCAGTGTCAAAAAAGCCAAATTAAGTCACTGTGATTCAATGTTTAAAACAATAAAACATGGAAACTTCCAAGGGGGGGTGGTGAATACTTTTTAAAAGGCACTGTAGCTAGGGTGCCTGAGACTTTTGCACAATACTGTACTGTGGAGAGCGAGTTTGTAAATCTGGTGGGAGCAAAGGATGTTGGGAATGGCGAGGGTGGAGTGCTGCGGGAGGGGTGTGGGACAGGTGGCAGAGAAGGAATGCCAGGGCGGGGTGGTGTAGGTGCAGACACACCCAGCCCTGAGCCGCCAGGCAAGGTCATTTGATTCCAAACAATCAGTTTATTAATCATTACAGAATGTCTCTCTGGTGCTTCCCACACCCTCCCCTCTCCCTTCCTCTTTTCCCAACCATGATTCCCCTCTCCCTGCCCCCTTCCCACTCTCAGTCCACAACAGAGACCCAGATCAGAATCAGGTTTATCCTCACTCACATCTGTCATGAAATTTGTTGTCATGTGGCAGCAGTAGGGTGAAATGCATAATAATAAAAACTGTAATTACAGTAAGAAGTGTTTTTAATACATTTAGAAAGTTAAATTAAATAAGTAATGTAAAAAGAGAAAAAAGTAGTGAGGTTGTGTCCATGGGTTCAATGTCCATTCAGGAATCGGATGGCAGATCGGAGGGGAAGAAGCTGTTCCTGAATCATTGAGTGTGTGTTTTCAGGCTCCTGTACCTCCTCCCTGACGGTAGCAATGAGAAAAGGGCATGTCCTGGGTGGTGAGGTCTTTAATGATGGATGCTGTCTATGCTTTATGTCTTGTGAATGCTGAGTATAAAGGTTAAAGATTAGTTTTACTTGTCATGAAACATCAAAACTTAGAGTGAAATGCGTTTTTTTCCCATCAATCCCAACATGGCCCAAGGGTGTGCTGGGCCAGGTGATGGAGGACAGGTCATGCTGAGGAAGCAGGGAGTTTCCGGAAGGACTTGGAGAGATTAGGTGAAAAGGCAAAGCCGTGGCAGATGGATGGTCAGACTGATGGAAGAACAGACATAGACTGTTTTCTAAACGGAGAGCGCATTCAGAAACTGGAGCACAAAGGGACTTGGGAGTCCTTGTGTAGGACTGCCTAAAGTTTACCTTATCAATAGCACTGGGCAACAATTTTTTTCAGAAGTGTTGCTTCCTCAGAATTTTTATTTTGTTCATGACAGACTGCTTGAAGCTGAACACAAATATAATTTCAGACTACTTGGTGTCACGTAGGAATTTAGAGAAACAAGAAATTCTATAACACGTTTAATTACATAACAGTGCCGGGGCTTTGCAATAAATCACTTCAGCTAAAAATGCTTTGTTGCTGACTTTCGTTTGTACTCAGTGTCTGAGGCTTCTCGCTGAAGTGTCCAACAATAATCAGCCAGTATTGATGGATTCCAGTTGCCCTGATTCCGTTTCTCCATGACCGCAATGTCCTGGTGAAACCTTTCACCATCTCGTCACCGACAGCGCCAAGGTTTGCAAGGAAGAAGTCTAAATGGGAATGCAGAAAATGAATCTTCAATGACAGATTGCACTTCATGGTTTGTCTGCTTGAAGCATGTTGTCAATCAGCTGCATGTAGTTTGGTGCTCTGTAGTTGCCAAGAAAATTTTTCAACAACGTCCTTGAATGCCTTCCGTGTGATTTTCTCCGGTCCCACTAGAAGTTTGTTGAATTGCCCATCATTGATGACCTGTTTGATTGGTGGACCTGCAAAAATGTCTTCCTTAATCTTGGCATCAGTTACTCTGACTTGAATTACGAATTGAAATATTAAATATAGGCAATTTCAAACCAAGATGGTGCATGATAGGGAAATTTTATTGGTGATTTTCATGATCAGTGGGCCAAATCCATAAGATATACTCAGAAGTATTCAGGAAGCAAAATCTTTGTTCAGTATAGTAAGGGAGGCAAATGTAATGTTAGCATTTATTCCAAGAGGTCTAGAATATAAAAGCAAACTAAGAATTTATAAGACATTGGATAGACCACACTTGGAGTATCGTGAGCAGTTTTGGGTCCCTTCTCTACGAAATGATGTGCTGGCATTGGAGACAGTTCAGAGGAGGTTTACAAAAGTGAACTTGTGATGATCCAAAAATGAGGAGTGTTTGATGGCTCCGGGCCTGTTCTCACTGGAGTTTAGAAGAATGGGGGTGGGGGGGGGGGGTGGGGAGGAGTCCCTAACCTGTGCATTTAAGACCAAAAAACCATAAGATATAGGAGCAGATTTGGGCCATTTGGCCCATCGAGTCTGCTACACCATTTTCATCATGGCCGATCCACTTTCTCTCTCAGCACCAATCTCCTGCCTTCTCCCTGTATCCCTTCACGCCCTGACCAATCAAGAATCTATCAACCTCTGCCTTAAATATACCCAATGACTTGGCCTCCACAGCTGCCTGTGGCAATGAATTCCACAGATTCACCACCCTCTGGTTAAAGAAACTCCTCCTTGTCTCCATTTTAAATGAACATCCCTCTATCCTGAGGCTGTGTCCTCTGGTCTTGGACTCCCCCACCATAGGAAACATCCTCTCCACATCCACTCTATCTGTGCCCTCTGGTCCTAGACTCCCCCACTATAGGCAACATCCTCTCCACATCCACTCTCTCTGTGTCCTCTGGTCCTAGACTCCCCCACCATAGGAAACATCCTCTCCACATCCACTCTCTCTGTGCCCTCTGGTCCTAGACTCCCCCACCATAGGAACAATCCTCTCCACATCCACTCTATCTGTGTCCTCTGGTCCTAGACTCCCCCACTATAGGAAACATCCTCTCCACATCCACTCTATCTGTGCCCTCTGGTCCTAGACTCTCCCACTATAGGCAACATCCTCTCCACATCCACTCTCTCTGTGTCCTCTGGTCCTAGACTCCCCCACCATAGGAAACATCCTCTCCACATCCACTCTATCTGTGCCCTCTGGTCCTAGACTCTCCCACCACAGGAAACATCCTCTCCACATCCACTCTCTCTGTGCCCTCTGGTCCTAGACTCCCCCACTATAGGCAACATCCTCTCCACATCCACTCTCTCTGTGTCCTCTGGTCCTAGACACCCCCCCCATAGGAAACATCCTCTCCACATCCACTCTATCTGTGCCCTCTGGTCCTAGACTCTCCCACTATAGGCAACATCCTCTCCACATCCACTCTCTCTGTGTCCTCTGGTCCTAGACTCCCCCACCATAGGAAACATCCTCTCCACATCCACTCTATCTGTGACCTCTGGTCCTAGACTCTCCCACCACAGGAAACATCCTCTCCACATCCACTCTCTCTGTGCACTCTGGTCCTAGACTCCCCCACTATAGGCAACATCCTCTCCACATCCACTCTCTCTGTGTCCTCTGGTCCTAGACTCCCCCACCATAGGAAACATCCTCTCCACATCCACTCTATCTGTGTCCTCCGGTCCTAGACTCCCCCACTATAGGCAACATCCTTTCCACATCCACTCTATCTGTGCCCTCTGGTCCTAGACTCCCCCACTATAGGAAACATCCTCTCCACATCCACTCTATCTGTGTCCTCCGGTCCTAGACACCCCCACTATAGGAAACATCCTCTCCACATCCACTCTATCTGTGCCCTCTGGTCCTAGACTCCCCCAACATAGGAAACATCCTCTGCACATCCACTCTATCTGTGTCCTCCAGTCCTAGACTCCCCCACTATAGGAAACATCCTCTCCACATCCACTCTATCTGTGTCCTCCGGTCCTAGACTCCCCCACTATAGGAAACATCCTCCCCACATCCACTCTCTCTGTGTCCTCTGGTCCTAGACTCCCCACTATAGGAAACATCCTCTCCACATCCACTCTATCTGTGTCCTCTGGTCCTAGACTCTCCCACTATAGGAAACATCCTCTCCACATCCACTCTATCTGTGACCTCTGGTCCTAGACTCTCCTACCACAGGAAACATCCTCTCCACATCCACTCTATCTGTGCCCTCTGGTCCTAGACTCCCCCACTATAGGCAACATCCTCTCCACATCCACTCTCTCTGTGTCCTCTGGTCCTAGACTCCCCCACCATAGGAAACATCCTCTCCACATCCACTTTCTCTGTGCCCTCTGGTCCTAGACTCCCCCACCATAGGAAACATCCTCTCCACATCCACCCTATCTGTGTCCTCTGGTCCCAGACTCACCCACTATAGGAAACATCCTCTCCACATCCAGTCTATCTGTGCCCTCTGGTCCTAGACTCCCCCACTATAGGCAACATCCTCTCCACTCTCTCTGTGTCCTCTGGTCCTAGACTCCCCCACCATAGGAAACGGCCTCTCCACATCCACTCTATCTGTGCCCTCCGGTCCTAGACTCCCCCACTATAGGAAATATCCTCTCCACATCCACTCTCTCTGTGTCCTCTGGTCCTAGACTCCCCACTATAGGAAACATCCTCTCCACATCCACTCTATCTGTGTCCTCTGGTCCTAGACTCCCCCACGATAGGAAACATCCTCTCCACATCCACTCTATCTGTGTCTTCTGGTCCCAGACTCACCCACTATAGGAAACATCCTCTCCACATCCAGTCTATCTGTGCCCTCTGGTCCTAGACTCCCCCACTATAGGCAACATCCTCTCCACTCTCTCTGTGTCCTCTGGTCCTAGACTCCCCCACCATAGGAAACAGCCTCTCCACATCCACTCTATCTGTGCCCTCCGGTCCTAGACTCCCCCACTATAGGAAATATCCTCTCCACATCCACTCTCTCTGTGTCCTCTGGTCCTAGACTCCCCACTATAGGAAACATCCTCTCCACATCCACTCTATCTGTGTCCTCTGGTCCTAGACTCCCCCACGATAGGAAACATCCTCTCCACATCCACTCTATCTGTGTCTTCTGGTCCTAGACTCTCCCACTATAGGAAACATCCTCTCCACATCCACTCTATCTGTGCCCTCTGGTCCTAGACTCTCCCACTATAGGCAACATCCTCTCCACATCCTCTCTCTCTGTGTCTTCTGGTCCTAGACTCCCCCACCATAGGAAACATCCTCTCCACATCCACTCTATCTGTGCCCTCTGGTCCTAGACTCCCCCACCATAGGAAACATCCTCTCCACATCCACTCTATCTGTGTCCTCTGGTCCTAGACTCCCACACTATAGGAAACATCCTCTCCACATCCACTCTCTCTGTGCCCTCTGGTCCTAGACTCTCCCACTATAGGCAACATCCTCTCCACATCCACTCTATCTGTGCCCTCTGGTCCTAGACTCCCGCACTATAGGAAACATCCTCTCCACATCCACCCTATCTGTGTCCTCTGGTCCTAGACTCCCCCACTATAGGAAACATCCTCTCCACATCCACTCTATCTGTGTCCACTGGTCCTAGACTCTCCCACTATAGGCAACATCCTCTCCACATCCACTCTGTCTGTGTCCTCTGGTCCCAGACTCCCCCACTATAGGAAACATCCTCTCCACATCCAGTCTATCTGTGCCCTCTGGTCCTAGACTCCCCCACTATAGGAAATATCCTCTCCACGTCCACTCTATCTGTGCCCTCTGGTCCTAGACTCTCCCACTATAGGCAACATCCTCTCCACATCCACTCTATCTGTGCCCTCTGGTCCTAGACTCCCCCACTATAGGCAACATCCTCTCCACATCCACTCTCTCTGTGTCCTCTGGTCCTAGACTCCCCCACCATAGGAAACATCCTCTCCACATCCACTCTATCTGTGTCCTCCGGTCCTAGACTCCCCCACTAAAGGAAACATCCTCTCCACATCCACTCTATCTGTGTCCTCCGGTCCTAGACTCCCCCACTATAGGAAACATCCTCCCCACATCCACTCTCTCTGTGTCCTCTGGTCCTAGACTCCCCCACCATAGGAAACATCCTCTCCACATCCACTCTATCTGTATCCTCCGGTCCTAGACTCCCCCACTATAGGAAATATCCTCTCCACATCCACTCTCTCTGTGTCCTCTGGTCCTAGATTCCCCACTATAGGAAACATCCTCTCCACATCCACTCTATCTGTGTCCTCTGGTCCTAGACTCCCCCACTATAGGAAACATCCTCTCCACATCCACTCTATCTGTGTCCCCTGGTCCTAGACTCTCCCACTATAGGAAACATCCTCTCCACATCCACTCTATCTGTGACCTCTGGTCCTAGACACTCCCACCACAGGAAACATCCTCTCCACATCCACTCTATCTGTGTCCTCTGATCCTAGACTCTCCCACTATAGGCAACATCCTCTCCACATCCACTCTATCTGTGACCTCTGGTCCTAGACTCCCCCACTATAGGAAATATCCTCTCCACATCCACTCTATCTGTGTCCTCTGGTCCTAGACTCCCCCACTATAGGAAACATCCTCTCCACATCCACTCTCTCTGTGTCCTCCGGTCCTAGACTCCCCCACTATAGGAAACATCCTCTCCACATCCACTCTATCTGTGCCCTCTGGTCCTAGACTCTCCCACTTTAGGCAACATCCTCTCCACATCCACTCTCTCTGTGTCCTCTGGTCCTAGACTCCCCCACCATAGGAAACATCCTCTCCACATCCACTCTCTCTGTGCCCTCTGGTCCTAGACTCCCCCACCATAGGAAACATCCTCTCCACATCCACTCTATCTGTGTCCTCCGGTCCTAGACTCCCCACTATAGGAAACATCCTCTCCACATCCACTCTATCTGTGTCCTCCGGTCCTAGATTCCCCCACTATAGGAAACATCCTCCCCACATCCACTCTCTCTGTGTCCTCTGGTCCTAGACTCCCCCACCATAGGAAACATCCTCTCCACATCCACTCTCTCTGTGCCCTCTGGTCCTAGACTCCCCCACCATAGGAAACATCCTCCTCACATCCACTCTCTCTGTGTCCTCTGGTCCTAGACTCCCCCAATATAGGAAACACCCTCTCCATATCCACTCTATCAGGGCCTTTCAACATTCGATAGGTTTCAATTAGGTCACCCCTCTGAATTCCAGTGAGTGGAGGCCCAGGCCTATCAAACACTCTTCATATGACAAGCCTTTCAGTCCCAGAATTATTTTCATGAACCTCCAATGTCCACACACTAACTCAATTGAAGATCAAACCATAATTACAATAATTTACAGACAGACTGGGGATTGATGCTAAAATTCTACCAGTAGAGTTGTTTCATTGTAGTCGGACTCCAACCACTCTGAAGTGCCAAAGAGCCAAATGGTGTTCCAGATGGACCCTCCATTTATTGAAACCCTTAGAGGCCGTTCAAAGGTTAAGTTCTGATTAAGTAGCTGTCAGTTCAATATGCTCGTTTATTAATATTTAATAAATGTCTTCGGTCAGAGGTTTGTATAGTTTAGGGTAGAATAGGCAAAGAACTGTTCTATTGATTTCCATTATTTTAGATGTAACTAATACTTTAAGTAAACTTGTTTTGGTCACAGATTTTTATGTATCTGCTGCTTTCTACATCATTAGTGGAACTTGTTCCATTTAAAATGTTTTATTGAGTGGTGGAGGGCAACAGGTTAACTCTCAAACTGCTTTAGTTTTCCACTGAAGCACAGGCCAACGAGGTGTAACGTTCAAAGCAGAAGACAAGATTCTTAGAGGTAAGACGTTTGAGTTTTATTGATTTGTGACAGAACGTCAGCACGTTCAGTCCTGGGGAGAATCTTAAACTCCGAGCGTGACGATGCTTGCAGGCTGCCCTCCAACACTGGAGTATCGACAACAGTTTGGGGCCCATATCTCAGGAAGGTTGTGTTGTCATTGGAGAGAGTCTGGAGGAGGTTCAAGAGGATGCTTTCGGGAATGAAGGGGTTAACAAATGAGGAGCGTTTGGCAGCTTTGGGCCTGTACTGACTGGAATTTAGAAGAATATGGGGGGATCTCATTGAAACCAACTGAATGTTGAAAAGACGAGATAGGGTGGATGTGGAGAGGATGTTTCCTATGGTGGGGGTATCCAGAACTAGAGGGCACAGCCTCAAAACTGAGGGGCGATCCTTTAGAACAGAGGTAAGGAGGAATTCTTTTAGCCAGGGAGTAGTGAATCTGTGGAATGCTCTGCCACAGACTGCAGTGGAGGTCAAGTCCGTGGGTATATTTAAGGCAGAAGTTGATAGTTTCCTGATCGGTCAGGGCATCAAAGGATAGGGTGAGAAGGCAGGTGTATGGGATTGAGTGGGATCCGGGATCAGCCATGATGGAATGAGAGAGCAGACTCGATGGGCTGAATGGCCTGATTCTGCTCCTACATCTAATGATCTAACACATCCTCGGACTGAATTGGTCATCGATGAATTTCACTCTGTGTCTCAGTTTTTCAAAGAGTCAAAGTACATTTATTATCAAAGTATATATTCAGTATAGCTGGCCTGTGACATAGTGGCATCAGCACCGGACCTCGAGGCAAGTGGTCCCGGGTTCGAATCCGGCCAGCTCCTTGCACACCTAATGCTAATAAGCTAGCTCGGCCTCATTGAACAGCAACAGACAAAATGCTACAGAAACGGCACATATGTATGCAGTATACAACCCTGAAACAAAGAAAAACATCAAAGTCATAGAGAACATAGAAACATAGAAAATAGGTGCAGGAGTAGGCCATTCGGCCCTTCGAGCCTGCACCGCCATTCAGTATGATCATGGCTGATCATCCAACTCAGAACCCTGTACCTGCTTTCTCTCCATACCCCCTGATCCCTTTAGCCACAAGGGACATATCTAACTCCCTCTTAAATATAGCCAATGAACCGGCCTCAACTGTTTCCTGTGGCAGAGAATTCCACAGATTCACCACTCTCTGTGTGAAGAAGTTTTTCCTCAACTCGGTCCTAAAAGACTTCCCCTTTATCCTTTAAACTGTGACCCCCTCGTTCTGGATTTCCCCAACATTGGAAACAATCTTCCTGCATCTAGCCTGTCCAATCCCTTTAGAATTTTATATGTTTCAATAAGATCCCCCCTCAATCTTCAAAATTCCAGTGAGTACAAGCCTAGTCGATCCAGTCTTTCTTCATATGAAAGTCCTGCCATCCCAGGAATCAATCTGGTGAACCTTCTTTGTACTCCCTCTATGGCAAGAATGTCTTTCCTCAGATTAGGGGACCAAAACTGCACACAATACTCTAGGTGCGGTCTCACCAAGGCCTTGTACAACTGCAGTAGAACCTCCCTGCTCTTGTACTCAAATCCTTTTGCTATGAATGCCAACATACCATTTGCCTTTTTCACCGCCTGCTGTACCTGCATACCCACCTTCAATGACTGGTGTACAATGACACCCAGGTCTCGTTGCATCTCCCCTTTTCCTAATCGGCCACCGTTCAGATAATAATCTGATTTCCTGTTCTTGCAACCAAAGTGGATAACCTCACATTTGTCCACATTAAATTGCATCTGCCATGAATTCGCCCACTCACCTAACCTATCCAAGTCACCCTGCATCCTCTTAGCATCCTCCTCACAGCTAACACCGCCGCCCAGCTTCGTGTCATCCGCAAACTTGGAGATGCTGCATTTAATTCCCTCGTCTAAATCATTTTGTGTATATATATATATATATATATATATATATATACACACACAGGGAGGGAGGGAGGGAGATCACTCAGCTGCAAGGACCTTCCCTCAGGGGCAGTGAGCGAGAGAGAGCAGGGGACCACCTCCCTTCTCCGACAGCAGCGAGCGAGAGGCTGCTAGACGCCGCTGAACGCTCGCTCACCTTCCACAGTCACCTCGATGATTTCAATGTTCCTCAGTGCCTCGGCGGGCGAGGTTGGCTTTGGTCAGAGACAGCAAGGCACCAGGCGCCCACTCTGGCGTGCTCGTGATGAATAACGAGAAGGGGAACGTGAGGGGGAGTGTCTCCACTCAGAGGGTGGGGGGGGAGTGCGGATGAGCGGCAGTGCAGGTGGTGGATGTGGGTTCGTTTGCAACACTGGGGAAACGTTTGAGACAAGTACCTGGACGGGAGGGGAATGGAGGGCGCAGAACGATGGGACCAGGCAGAAGAGAGAATACAAACTGGGAGGTGACAGGTGAGGGGGAAGTTGGGTGGGTGGGTGGGCGAGGGGGAATGGTGAGGGGGGATGAGGTGACAGGTGAAACCAGGTGAGGGGGAAGTTGGGTGGGTGGGTGGGCGAGGGGGAATGGTGAGGGGGGATGGTGAGGGGGGATGAGGTGACAGGTGAAACCAGGTGAGCAGGAAGGTGGGTGAGGGAGAAGGAGGATAATGTGATACACTGGGGGGTGAGACCAGGTGAGGGGGAAGGTGGGTGGGTGAGGGACAGGGGATGAAGTGAGACTCTGGGAGGTGATAGGTGAGACCAGGTGAGGGGGAAGGTGGGTGAGGGAGAAGGAGGATAATGTGATACACTGGGGGGTGAGACCAGGTGAGGGGGAAGGTGGGTGGGTGTGGGAGAGGGGGTATGAAGTGAGACACTGGGAGGTGATAGGTGAGACCAGGTGAGGGGGAAGGTGGGTGAGGGAGAGGGAGGAGGAAGTGAGACACTGGGAGGTGTAAAATGTAAAAGGATGAGGAGGAATAGGTTAGCAGGTCACTATTACCTCTCGGGGTGTTCTAGAATACGGAGTTCAATTCCGGTGCTGTTCCGTCAGGAGTGTCTGTACGTCTTCCCCATGGAATGCGAGGGTTTTCCCGGGAGCTCCGGTTTCCTCCCACAGTCCGAAGATGTACCAGGTGGATAAAGTAAATCGTTCCGTGATTAGGCTGGGGTTAATTGGGTTTGTTGGGGGTTGTTGGGTCAGCGCGTCTCGAATGGCTGGAAAGACGTGCTCCACACATATTGCCAAATAAATAGATAGGTAGATAAATCTTGTGGCTGAGAATACCCACCGGCCTATAATTCCCCATCTTATCCCTGGTGCCTTTCTTGAACAACATCAGCTGTCTTTCAACACCCTTCCAGTGGCTGGGGATGTTTTAAATACCTCTGCCAGGGCCCCTGCAATTTGTACACAGGCCTCCCACAAAGTCCAAGGGAACACCCTGAGGCCTTAATCTGCCTTGAGACAGCTAGCACCTCCTCTTCTGTAATTTTATGCGATAGATCCTACAGTCGTCGGCACATGAGCACAGGATCTCAGCTAGCAGTATTGTCATGGTACTGTCAGAAAGTGTTAGGTGCACGTATATACAGCTAAGGTGACTGAGACCTGCACAGTGCTGTATTTGTCAACGTGGAGCGGAGAGCGAGTTTGTGAACCTGGCGGGAGCAAAGGATGTTGGGAATGGTGAGGTGGAGCGCCGTGGGAGGGGTGTGGGACAGGTGGCAGAGAAGGAGTGTTGCGGGAGGGGTGTGGGACAGGTGGCAGAGAAGGAGTGTTGCGGGAGGGGTGTGGGACTGGTGGCAGAGAAGGAGTGCCAGGAACGGGTGCAGACACTCCTTGCCCTGAGACACTAGGGAAGGTCATTTGATTCCAAACAATTGGTTTATTGATCGTTACAGAATGTCTCTCTGGTGCTTCCCGCTCCCTCCCCTCTCCCTTCCCCTTTTCTCAACCATGATCCCCCTCTCCCTGCCCCCTTCCCACTCTCAGCCCACAATAGAGACCCAGATCAGAATCAGGTTTATCATCACTCACATGTCATGAAATTTGTTTTTTTTTGTGTCAGCAGTACAGTGCAATACATAAAATTACTACAGGACTGTGCAAAAGTCTCAGGCACCCTGGCTATAGATGTGCCTAAGACTTTTATACAGGACTGCACCTTACAGCCTCAGTGACCTGCGTTCAATTCTGACCTCGGGTACTGTCTGTGTGGAGTTTGCACGTTCTTCCTGTGACCGTGTGGATTTCCTCTGGAAGAACATGCATGATGTGCAGGTTGGTAGGCTTAATAGCCTCCGTAAATTGCCTCTAGTGCGAGGTGTCCTGAGAGAATCCTCCTCCCTTTTTTTTGGTTAGCTTTCTCCTATGAATATTCCGTCGCTAACGTTACACGCCTCCAGTCGTGCTCCGTTTCCTTGCACCTGTGCGTACACGTGACAATAAACGTGATTTTGGGATCTAGGAGAATATAGAATTAGTGTAAATAGTTCATAGACCATTGAAACAAAACACTTGGGAGCAGAACTGGGCCATTCAGCCCATCAAGTCTGCTCTGCTATTCCATCATGGCTGACTTATCCTGCTCAACCCCACTCTCCTGCCGTTTCCCTGTAACCTCTGACACCTTTACTAATCAAGGACCTATCAGCCTCTGCTTTAAATGTGCCCAGCGAAATGGCTTCCATGGCCACCTCCCCTTCATTCTTATAAATTCCAGCGAATACAGGCCCAGAGCCATCATACTCTCCTCAGACGTCAACCCTTTCACTCCTGGAATCATTCTCGTGACCCTCCTCCTGATCCTCTCGAATGTCAGCACATTCTTACTTACTTAGATACGCGGCCCAAAACCGCGGACAATACAAGTTCAATTGTCATTTAACTGTACAGAAATACCCATGAACACAGCCAAACAAAACAGTGTTACTCCAGGGCCAAGGTGCAAAACACAGCACCAACAGTCACACACAGCACAAGACACCCGGAGAACATTTAAAATATCAGTAAAATACAGTCACACACACACAAAAAAAATACAGTCCAAGGCCCTGAATGTTGCAGCAGTCTGCAGCTGGACGCAATACCAAGGTGAACACCAGAGGGCAGCACCAGCTCCAGCTTGGACTCCACACCCCACTGCCTCCAGTCGAGCAGAGAGACTCTGACACCACAGCTTAAGGCCCAGTCCTTGCTACGACCGAGGCCGTGCAGCTGCCCCACCATCAGCCGACGAATCAGTGAGCCAGACTCGCACCGTTCCTTGCGATCGCAAGAAAAGCAACTGAGAAAGGCTCTCGCTGTTAGACTGCACACCACCCTCACGCACTGACTCCTCCGACGCCTCTCTGTCACAGGCAGTAGCACGATCCACAGCGAGGCCAGCTCCCTCAGTTTCTCCGCCCTCAAGCAACTCGCTGATGAGGAAGTCCTCCAGTACTCTAAGTTCTTAATGTCCGGCAGGGTCTTGCAATCATAAAGAAGTACATTTAAAAAAGAAAGTAACTCAACATAGAAGCAACTGCGACCGGGCACACTGCCATCTTACTGGAAGATGGTATGTCTTTTGGAAAGCAACATTTTAGGATGTGCGTGAGTGTTGTGATGGAAAATAACTGGTTCTTTGAGTCTCAACAGTACAGGCCTGGACACACACAGTTTTAATAATAAGGAATTTATTTACAAGGGGAAGTCGGGTCAACACAAACAACTACAATACACAGGAAGCGGTGTGGGGACAGGGTACGGTTACACATACAAAGAACAAGGGAAAAGCACTACGACAGCTATCCCCCTTGACCTTGGATAGCTACGGCTCCCTTACCAGGACAAACGATAGACCTTCCCAAACATAAATCAATGCACTTACCTTCAATGAGGTGGTCTGTAAGAGAGGGTGAGCCAAGGCCAAGTCTCACCTTAAAGCATGGGGCTGGGCAAGATCATCCAATTAAGGTGACCAATAATTTAGGTGTGCATTGATTAGTTGGGAGGGACCAAATGTTGATTGGCATGTGGTGTGTCCTCCGACCAGCCAGGTGGCAGTGCGTCTGTCACGTAGCCGGTATCTCTGGATACAGCGAGGAACTGGCAAAGTGTGAGTCTCCTTCATCTTTGGTTGAAGCCGCTGTGATCAATTGCTCCAACACAACGCCTGAAAAAGCCTCAGGATTGAGGTGGAGAGGAGTAAGTGGGCCAGAGATCCTGTTCGTCTGCTGCATGACTCCCTGATAAGATAGCCTCACTGATGCAAAGGAAGCTGAGGATTCCCAAAACCAGGCAAGATACTAACGACCTGTAATGAGAAGTG
Source organism: Hemitrygon akajei (assembly GCF_048418815.1). NCBI lineage: Eukaryota > Metazoa > Chordata > Chondrichthyes > Myliobatiformes > Dasyatidae > Hemitrygon > Hemitrygon akajei. Next base: position 39,871,891 of record NC_133148.1, read on the forward strand.
TTACTTTAATGGAAGCCCTTGCTTTTCTGTACACCATTCATCATCAACGAGGAGGTTAATAGGTTTCAAGTCCATGAACACAAGGCAGAAGTTGTTGGCCTTGTTCTTCTAGGGTAGGGAGGGAGCCCAAGTTATTGACCAGTGCAACCCCTGACACTTTAGCTGAGTCTCTGAGCCTTCCGTTGGTCAAGATCAACCATGGATGTTCTCTCCCAGGACAATATGGAGAGCAAGCTGTTGCCTACGTAGCAAGCTCCCACTCTCCACACGGCTGATGAATCCAAAGGAACGGCAGGGACCGATACAGTTTGGCACCAGTGACACAACAGGAGTTGCCAGTCAGTGTAGGACTGCCTTAGAGACTCCAGCTCCGGATTTTTCCCTCGGGGTTTACTCCCAAAGTTGGTATAGCCACAAGACAGCGGAGGCTTGAGATCAGAGTTTCGCTTCTCCTGGATGAGCTGTCAATCACAGCTGAAGAGCCCTATTGCCCAACACGAATGGTCTTAAGGCACCAGTAACCTGCCTTTGCCCCCTCTCCTGTCAGTAGAAATGGTTTCGTCAGGCTTAGTAGCTAAACCACACGTGAAGGCCAGGAGCTGGGCTTGGTTTTCAGAGGCTATTTGAGGCACATGCCACTGGGAGCATTTAATACATAAAATACTGGAGGAACTCAGCAGGCCAGGATAATATTTGTACTTTCGGTCCTGCCGAAGGGTTTTGACCCAAAGCGTCGACTGTTTACTCTTTTTCCATAGATGCTGCCTGGCCTGCTGAGTTCCTCCAGCATTTTGTGTGTGTTGCTTGGATTACCAGCATCTGTAGATTTTTTTCTTGTTTGGGAGCATTTAATAGGTCGTGGGAGCTTGTCCCATTACCGCCCCCGGCTATAACAACCTCAAGGAACCAACTTAGCTGAGCAAGATTCTCAATTGCTGGGAACTTTCGGACTATTCTAGTGGTGTTTAGGGCTGTGGTTTTCTGGAGATTTACATAAATATTGCTTGTGGGCCTAATTGTTTAATATTATTATGTAGTGCCTTTGGGGTGACACCAGTTGTAGATATTACTAACCGAACAATGCATACCCAGTTCAAGTTCTAAAGTCTTTCAATTTCTTTCAGTTCAAGATATTTCTGGTGTTTTTCACATTAATTTCTGTACGTTGTGTGCATTTGGCAAAGCTATTATTAACATTTCTCTTACTGCATTTGCATGGTTTGTTGACTTTTGCACACTGGTTATATGTCCAGTCGGCGTGGTCTTTCATTGAATCCATTATGGTTATTGGATTTAGTGAGTATGCCCACAAGAAGATGAATCTTAGGGACATATATGGTGACATGTAAGTACTTTGATAGTAAATTTACTTTCAACTTCAAGCTTTAAACTAACGTGGCCACCTCAAGAACTATCTCTGGCAGTTCCTTCCAAATTCGCCGCACCCTTTGTGCGAAGAAGCTGCCCCTGGTGTCCCTTTTAAATCTCTTTTCTTCCTTCTTGTTTTTAGCACCTCCTCCTGGGAAAAAGGCTGCGCACTTCAACCCTGTCTAATATTCAAGTTACTTTTGTCACTATTATTATGTGCCACGTTGGATGATATCATCATTATGTGCTGTGTTGCACAATGCAGACGATCATGGCTCTGACCATGTTGTTCCTGGCAGATTTTTCTACGCAAGCGGTTTGTCATTGCCTTCTTCCGGGCAGTGTCTTTACAAGACGGGTGACCCCAGCCATTATCAATACTCTTCAGAGATTGTCTGCCTGGGGTCAGTGGTCACATAACCAGGACTTGTGATCTGCACCGGCTGCTCGTACGACCATCCACCACCTGCTCCCGTGGCTTCACGTGACCCTGATCGGGGGCTAAGCAGGTGCTACACCTTCCCCAAGGGTGACCTGCAGGCTAGCAGAGCCTCCTTTGGTAGAGACGTATCTCCACCCCACCACCCTATGACACTACTCTCCCCAAGCAGTAAGGCTGATCAACACCTCCACCCACTAAACCCACCCCTCCACACCCCAACCACCACTACTTTATCATTTCCTGTCAGTCACCTTACGTACAGACACTCCTGAGCCTAGCGTCACTTTATGGACACACAATCAATCTATGTACATAAGCTATCTTATGTATTTATGTTCATCGTGTTTTTTTATTTTTGTGTTATCTCATTCTGTTTTTCTCTGTGCTACATCGAATCCGGAGCAACAATTATTTCATTCTCCTTTACACTTGTGAATGGGAAATGACATTAAATAATCTTGAAGGCCTGGCATAAGATGCCAGTATTTCTGTCTGACTGTAATAAACATGTTTTATTTCTGCGCATGTTGCATTTCACAGACCCTTCAGTCAAGGCAAATGTCTTTAAGTAACAGAGCACCTTGGGCAAAGGGCAAACCGGACCGGCTCCTCCGGGGGAAGTGGGAGAGTGTTTGCAATTCTCTTTTACAAAGTCTGTTGCTATGTTTGTGGATTAAGCACTGAACTCTCACATGTCCCACCCCCCTCTTGTCTGGGTGCTTGGAAGTCCTACTCTGTAGTTGAAGAGGTTTGAGTGGTGTTTTGTAAACAAGCAAGCCATGAGAGTCTGTAAGAAGAACCTGCCATTTGGCGTCAGACTGCAGGAATGGAATGTACTCTCCGTTACCGTAGCTGAACGGGGGCACACAGGGGGTCTGAGAAGGGCTGGCTACTCTCTAGCCACACCGAACACATCATTCAGTCTAATCATGGCCCTTGGGTTAGCTGTGAGTTCCAATTTAAAAAAAATACTCACCCACTTAGACTGTTGAGATTGCTGGCCCACAAGATGGGTCACAAGCAGGTATCCCACTCCTGACACCAAACGTTGTTGCATGAGTGCAGTCACTGGGGAGAAGTACTGCTAGGCATGAACCAGACTCTTTATTTGACAAAATATCTCTTTGGAGTCACGAGACAGAGAAAGAGAGACCTTTTCGGAGCAAGAGGTCTCCCTGGCCCAACACCAAACACATTTTATATGCTAAAGGTCACAGGACAATTCAGGCTGAAGTTCAATTCCATACTTACAATGCTTCCTATGAATTACCTGTAAGTTTCAAATGCCTGGATCTGCCTACCACCACACCTCCGTTCACACCTATATTACAGACACCCAAATACACGCAAATAACAGATTTAAATCAGCACTGTCTGTTCTTCCAATTAACTTAGCAGCCCATTGTTCAGAGCTGCATTTTAGATTTAATCCACAATTTATATTTGAATCTGAAGGCCAGTGGCTGAAGTCAGTTAAAGTTATTTGCTGTATGTGCTAACCCCAAAAATCGCTCCAAAAAGGCAGCGGGGAGAATCTGTCATAGGTCCTCCTTTGTCCCTCTCCTCGCCATTCCATATAAACCATATAACCATATAACAATCACAGCACGGAAACAGGCCATCTCGGCCCTCCTAGTCCGTGCCGAACTCTTAATCTCACCTAGTCCCACCTACCCGCACTCAGCCCATAACCCTCCATTCCTTTCCTGTCCATATACCTATCCAATTTTACCTTAAATGACACAACTGAACTGGCCTCTACTACTTCTACAGGAAGCTCATTCCACACAGCTATCACTCTCTGAGTAAAGAAATACCCCCTCGTGTTTCCCTTAAACTTTTGCCCCCTAACTCTCAAATCATGTCCTCTCGTTTGAATCTCCCCTACTCTCAATGGAAACAGCCTATTCACGTCAACTCTATCTATCCCTCTCAACATTTTAAATACCTCGATCAAATCCCCCCTCAACCTTCTACGCTCCAATGAATAGAGAACTAACTTGTTCAACCTTTCTCTGTAACTTAAGTGCTGAAACCCAGGTAACATCCTAGTAAATCGTCTCTGCACTCTCTCTAATTTATTGATATCTTTCCTGTAATTCAGTGACCAGAACTGTACACAATATTCCAAATTTGGCCTTACCAATGCCTTGTACAATTTTAACATTACATCCCAACTTCTGTACTCAATGCTCTGATTTATAAAGGCCAGCGTTCCAAAAGCCTTCTTCACCACCCTATCTACATGAGACTCCACCTTCAGGGAACTATGCACTGTTATTCCTAGATCTCTCTGTTCCACTACATTCCTCAATGCCCTACCATTTACCCTGTATGTTCTATTTGGATTATTCCTGCCAAAATGTAGAACCTCACACTTCTCAGCATTAAACTCCATCTGCCAACGTTCAGCCCATTCTTCTAACCGGCATAAATCTCCCTGCAAGCTTTGAAAACCCACCTCATTATTCCTGCCCTTTCTCGTGCCCTCTCACCCCGCCTCCACCCTGTTTTCTTGTTGAATAGTGAGAACTAATGAGCACATAAAATGTAAGAAATTAGCCCCATTATAGGAAGAACGTTGAGGTTTTGGAGAGGGTGCAGAGGTTGTTTATTATATCAGCCAAACTGAGAGAAAACTTTCCACAAGAATCTATGGATTTTAACCAGCTGTTAAGCAGCAAGACCAACTCTCCCTAGTCTCTACCCATGAAGATCGACAGGGGTATATATTGGACTGGACATCAGTGAAAGTCATGACACAAACAAACGACATGCAAGAGAATTCCTAGAAGCGTGGCTTTCCATGAACAATTCTGTATACTAACACACGAGCATGCAAAATTCCTGATCACAATGTACAGAGTTCGCCAAACAGCCAAAGGTTTAAAGGTTCATTTATTATCAAAGTATACAACTCTGAAATTCTTCTTCTCCAGATAGCCATGAAGAAAAGAATGGCAGCATGATCAGCAACCCCCAAATCCCCAACCCCGCACAAAAAGATGAGGAAGATCGGGCAAAAAACACAGAATATAAACTACAAGACTGAAAAATGTCCATATCCAAAATGCAGTAAAACAGAGTAACATTCTCCAAAAAAATGGCAGTTCTTTCCTTCTTTGGCAGCAGAGCGATCCTACCAGCGATCAAAAGTCAAGTCACCCCTTTGGCAGCAGAGTGATCCCACCAGTGATCAAAAGTCAGTCTCCCCTCAGCAATAAGATTTCCTCCCCACATCACAACTGATTTTCCAAAATGATGTCCGATCAGCTGATTCAAATGTATATAAAAGCCAGGCATTCGGAGGACAGACCACAATCAATACCACGCCAATGATATGTCCTCGCACACTTGCAAGTAAATTGCCAAGGTCGGAGAACAACTCATCCCAAAAGTTAAGTTGTTCATTTCCGAAGGAAGATCTGAAAGATTAAGTGAATGGGGAGGGGGTGTAACTTGCAGAAAGCTGCAACACCAAGGGAGTCATTGTGCACACACAGTGCAGCAGGTTACAGGGAAGGAAAATGGAATTGCAAACTTAAAGGAACCAGAAGTAAACTGCTACTCGTGCTGAAAATATGAGAAAACACACTGGGCCAAGAATTCAATCGCTGTCATACAAATTTATTTATTTCATGAAAACCAAAACCCAGCAATGCTGGGAACTCAGCATTGTCAGGTTAGGCAGCATTGGTGAGAAGTGAAAGGGCTAACAGTTCACCCCACTATAGGAAGGATGTTAAGGCTTTGGAGACGGTGCAGAAGAGGTTTACCTGGTTTGGAGGGCATATCACGAGAGGCTGGATAAACTTGAGTTGCTTTCTCTTGAGTGGCGGAGGCTGAGGGGGGTATCTGATAGAGGATTATAAGATTATGAGAGGCATAGGGTTGAAATGTCTAATACCAGAGGGCATGCATTGAAGGCGAGAGGGGGTAAGTTTTTTTACTCAGAGTCGTGGATACCTAGAGTGCACTGTTCGGTGACGGAGGAAAATACATTAGAGGCTTTAGAGAGTTGTTTGGATAAGCACATTAATGTAAGGGAGATGGAGGGATGTAGTGTAGGGAGGAGGGATTTGTGTTTTTGATTTGCTTTTCAGCTGGTTCGACACAATTTGAGTCGAATGGCCAGTTCCTGTTCTATTTCAGGGTCGAGACTCTTTGCCAGAACGGACCAGGAAAGGACAGCGGAATGTTGGTGCTTCAAGGAGCTGGAGTACAAACGTGGGGTAGTTCGACAGGAACGTTCCCAACACCACGAACAGTTTGATTGCTCGATTTTAAGGAGAGAAATTATTTCACTGGGGGCAGCTCCAAGAAGGGTTAAGTTGCTTAAGTTACCATTAGGTATGGAAGAAAGAGGTCAGTGAGTCTGCTCCATGATATACTCAATGACTTGGCCTCCACAGCTCTCTGCAGCAATGAATCCTCCACCCCCTCCCCTAATCTTATTGAGACTCTGCCCTTTGATCCTAGACTCTCCCACTAATGGAAACACAGGACCCACTCTATCCAGGCCTTTTAGTATCTGGTAGGTTTCGGTGAGACTACCCCCCCACACTTCCATCCTTCAGAACTCCCATCAAATACAGGCCAGGGCAGGGTGCCCAACCTTTTTCATGCCGTGGACCACCACCATTAACCGAGGTGTCCATGGACCCCAGGACCATAATCCTAATGAATGGTACAGCAGCTCGAGGCTGAATGGCCTCCTGCCATTCCTCCTCACACTCAGGACTTGCTCTTATCCATTCTTGATCAACGAGTTGCTGCCCTCAGTGGGGAGTAAGACCATTAAAACATAGGATGGGCCATTCAGCCCATCAAGTCTGCTCTGCCACTTGATTGTGGCCGAGATTTTTATCCTTCTCAACCTCATTCTCCTGCCTTCTCCCCACAACCTTTGATGCCCAATCTCTGCTTTAAATATACTCAATGACTTGGCCTCCACAGCCAACTGTGGCAATGAACTCCATAGATTCTCCACCCACTGGCTAAAAGTATTCCTCATCTCCGTTCTAAGGGATAGCCTTGTGTTCTGAGGCTGTGCCCTCTGGTCCTAGACTCACCCTCTATCGGAAACATCCCCTCCACAGCCACTCTGTCTCGGCCTTTCAATATTCGATAGGATTCAATGAGACCCCCCTTCATTCTTCTAAACTCCAGGGAGTACAAACCCAGAGCCATCGCATACTTCTCACAGGATCATTCTCGTGAACCTCCCCTGGACACTCCCCCATGCCAGCACATTCTTTCATAGATAAGGACTCCAAATGCAGACTTACCACACTTGGAGCCCTGTGAGCAGTTCTGGGCCCCTTATCAATGAAAGGATGATATTTCTAGAGGCCTGGATAATTCAGTAATCTCAAACCGTGCAGTGGTAACACCCAGGTAGATGATCCATAGTGTTCCACAGCCTTCCTGAGCTGCTAAAGAGGAATATTCCTTCCACACTGCTGGACTGCACTGGAAGATTAACAGTGATTTTCTGGAGAAGTGAGATTAACAGAGTTAACTGCTGAGCCACCATGGCACTCACCTTTTACCACGCTACAGAAACCAACATGGCCATGTTGGACTACAGTGGCGTCCATCTTGGAATTGAGCTTTCCCCCTCACACGTCACACAAATTTACACTTATAAAAAAGCCATTCATCAAAATGATAAAGTTTTTATTACAAATGACGCTAAACAGATATCATTAGTAAACTGATACATACAATAAAACCAAAAACCTGATTTTTTTACGTGTTTATGCCATGCGATAAGTTACAAAACTCTCAGAAAATGGTGTTCATTTGCCTGTGATCAGTGGGTTTCTAAGTACGACAATCACAGAGTCCCCTCGAAGGAACATCTTAGAGATGTATCGGTCCTTGTTGACGGGTTTTGACTTCTTCTTGCCTTTTCCGCTCTTGGGTACCTCGGTCCACATCTCCTTCACGTTTTCTAACACCATGTTGCAATGCCTGAAACAGCAAAATGAGAAATGCTTCAGAAGAGAAATGGGTTTTCATTAAGCATTACACTTCAGGGCATGTACCACAGTAATACACATTTCAAGACTCCAAGACATTTCTTAGTGTGCCCGTGTATTTGTTGACAGATGAGGGAAATCTCTCTAAAAGGAACTGTGTGGATTTAAATGTTATGTTAGCATTCATTTTGCTAGGATGAGAATATAAAAGCAAGGATGTAACATTGAGACTTTATAAAGCACTGGTGAGGCCCCACCTGGGAACATTGTGAGCAGTTTTGGGCCCTTTATCTAAGAAAGGATGTGCTGACATTGGAGAGGATTCAAAGGAAGTTCACTAAAATTATTCCAGGATTGAAAGGCTTGTCATATGAGGAGTGTTTGATGGCTCTGGACCTCTACTCACTGGAATTCAGAAAAATGAGGGAGGATCTCATTGAAAGCTATTGAATGTTGAAAGGCCTCAAAAATAGTGGATGTGGAGAGGATGTTTCCTATAATGGGGGAGTCTAAGACCAGTATACAGAGCCTTAGAAAAGAGAGAAAGCCATTTACAATGGAGATGAGGAGGGATTTCTTAGCCAGAGGATGGTGAATCTGTGAAACTTGTCACAGGCGGCTGTGGACGCCAAATCTTTATGTATATTTAAGGCAGAGGTTGATAGATTCTTGATTAGTCAGGGCATGAAGGGAAACAGGGAGAAGGCAGGAGGGTGGGGCTGACAGAAAAATGGATCAGTCATAATCAAATGGCAGAGCAAATGATGAGCTGAATGGCCTAATTCTGCTCCAATGTCTTATGGTCTAAGTAACTGTGTTGGATTTAAAGGCTGAGCAAAACACACAAAATGCTGGAGGAACTCAGCGGGTCAGGTAGCGTCTATAGAAATGAATGAACAGTTAACGTTTCGGGTCGAGACCCTTCTGCAGGACTGGGGGAAGAAAAGACGAGAAGTCAGAGCAAGAAGATGAAGGGAGGGGGGTAAGAAGCACAAGGTGACAGGAGACAGCGCATGACAAAGTTCTGGGATGCCTGCAGCAACCAGCAGGTCACACAATATCTATGGAAAAAACTGCAATCGACGTCTGGGGTACTCTTTTCAATAGATGCTGCCTGGCCTGCTGAGTTCCTCCAGCATTTTGTGTGTTGCTCAGATTTCCAGCATCTGCAGATTTTCTCTTCCATGTAGTCTATTCTCCATTTTCTGCTCCAAACACAAATCAAATGGATCCATCAGTTACAGCATTAAAAACTGACAAGATCTCCCAAATGAGATTTACTGTCTTCCAATCCAAGCCAATCTATTGCTTTCTAAACGTCTTTCTGGACAATTAAGTCCAGCATTTTTCTTCTTAAGTCAGATTAGAAGTTTCCTGTTTTCCCTGCCTTCTTCTTTAGACTAGCCCCTCCACAGTTATCTCCCCCCCTTGCAAGTGGAGCAAGTGCCACACCTGCCCCTACACTTCCTCCCTCACTACCATTCTGGACCCCGAACGGTTCTTCCAGGTGAGGCAACACTTCACCCGAGTCTGCTGAGGTCATCTATTGTATCCGGTGCTCCCGGTGAGGCCTCCTGTATGTCAGCGAGACCGGGCATAGATCGGGAGACCGCTTCGCCGAGCATCTGTGCTCCCATCCGCCACAATAGGCGGGATCTCCCAGAAGCCACACATTTCAATCCTACTTCCCATTGCAACACGTCAGTCCACGGCCTCCTCTACTGCCACAATGGGGCCACACTCAGGTTGGAGGAGCAACACCTTGTATTCCGTCTGGGTAGCCTCCAACCTGATGACATGAACATCGATTTCTCGAACTTCCGGTAAATCCCCCCCCTCCTTCACCCCTCTCTCACCTTGTCTCCTCACCTCCCTCTGGTGCTCCCTCCCCTTCCCCTTCTTACCTGGTCTTCTGTCCTCTCCTATCAGGCTTCCCCTTCTCCAGCCCTTTATCTCTTTACTCCACCCCCTCTCCTTTCACCTATCACATACTACCTTGTACTTCGTCTTCCCTCCCCGGAGCTTCTTACACTGACTTGTCCTTTCCAGTCCTGATGAAGTGTTTCAGCCCGAAATAGCAACTGTTTACTCTTTTCCGCAGATCTGCTGAGCTCCTCCAGCACACGGTGCATTACACTAAGCATCTTGTGTCTAAGGTTGCATTTGTTCTTTTTTATTTTTGTTTAGCAATACAGAGTAGAGTAAGCTCTTTCTGTCCTTCACGCCACCCCAGTAACGCCTAACCGAATCATGGGATAATTTACAATGGTACATCTATGGACTGTGGGAGGAAACCGGAGCACCCAGAGGAAACCCACACATTCCGCGGGGAGGACGCTCACAGAATCCTTACAGAACTCCAAACTCCAAAACGGCCTGAGCTGCAACAACATTGTGCTAACCACTATGCTTCCATTCTGAGGGAAACACTCTTGAATCTACAGAGTTGTGAAAGACAACAAGCACAGCAGCTCACCAAGATCATATTCGGAAAGGTTGTTTCTCCTGGTTTAAGAACCTAGAACTAGGAATCATCTTCAGGATAAGTGGTTAATTAGGAATGAGGAGCAAATTCTGTAAAAGCTCTACAACTCTCTAACATACAGCATGTGGATGCCCAGAACTCAAAGCAGAGTCTGCCACACGAGACATAGAATTAAACCATTCGGTCCATCGCATCAGCTTTGCTATTCCATTACAGTTGATTTATTCCCCTCTCAACCCTATTCTCCAGTTTTCTCCCTGTAACCTTTGGTACCCTAACTAATCAAGAACATATCAACCTCCGTTTTAAATATGCCAACAATTTGGCCTTCACAGTCTTGTATGGCAATGAATTCCACAAATTTACCACTCTTTGGCTAAAGAAACTCCTCCACATCTTGTTCTAAATGGACGCCCCTCTATTAGGAGGCTGTGCCGTCTGGTCTTAGACTCTCCCACTACAGGAAAAATCCTCTCCACATCCACTCTATCTAGGCCTTTCAATATTCGACAGGTTTCAATGAGATACCCACTCATTCTTCTGAACTCCAGTGAGTACAGGTCCAGAGCCCTCCTCAAATATTAACCATTTCATTCCCAGGATCATTCTTGTAAATCTCCTCCAGATCCTCTCTAAAGCCAGCAAGGAAAACAGCATGCATTTGAAATTAAGTAAATGACATTCCAGAGACCATACCAGTTCTGCTTTCGATGTCAACCATACCCAACTACCTCAACAACACGATTACAAGGGCCAAGGGGGGGGGGAATTCTGGCTAAGTGAAATGTCATGTTTATTAAAAACTAAAGTGGCTGGAAGACTGTTTTGAATTGGCTTTAGACCAAATACATTACGACCATAAGACATAGTAGAGGTGGAATAGTTACAAGGCAGCTGAAAAGGAACTCCTTCACTGTGTGGAGTGTGGAACAAGTTGCCAGTGGTGGATTCACGTTTGAAGTGTGTGGATGGGCAAGGTATAGAGAGATATGGTCTGGGTCGAAGGGACTAGGCAGAGTGAAAGTTTGGCAAGACTAGATGGGCCGAAGGGCCTGTTTCTGTGCTGTAGTGCTCTATAACTCTTATGTATAACTGGCGAGATGAGATTGGACGGTATGACTGAAATCAGGCTCCTGAAACAGCAAGGATACCTTCACTCACCTCACCAGTGAACTGTTTCTATAATCTTTGGACTCACATTCAAGGACCCTACAACTCATGTTCTCAATGTTAATTATTTATATATACACCACATTTGGTATTTGCACATTGTTTTATTTTGCACAGTTATTGTTTAAGTCTCTGAGTGTAGTTTTTCATTGATTCCACTGTATTTCTTTGGTCTACTGTGAATGCCCACAAGAAAAAGTATCTCAGGGTAGTATATATATATGTGACAATAAACTTACTTTGAAATTTGCTCAAATCATTACACAATCACACAATAATAATGTAGAATAAAGCACACAGACTGCAGAGGAAGTGCAGAGCAGGCAGAACAAGGAGTCAGGCTGGCACAGGCAGGAACCTCCCAGTCACCTGCAGCCTATTTAAACCCAGCTCTCATCCTCTGTTCACTCATCGAACTTGAACAACAAACTGACTTTGAACAGTGGTAAGATGAATACGAGGGTGGACTGTAGTACTGAAATCAGAGACTCTGCTGTCTAAATCTGACAACTTCAGCCATGGTTTGGAAGGAACAGGAAGATAGTTCTATTATTTTGTTCAAAGTGAGAATTACTGGCGATGAGTTGTTTACTTCCAGCTTCACTATCACATCAATCCCTGACCACACCTCATCTACATGCCATCAGATTCAATTCCCACACTTCTATTAACTTATTAAGAACCATTTTAAGGTGGCAGGGTGGAGATAAGTCTCTGCCAAAAGAGGTAAAAGGCACTTGTTCCCTCTGCTAGCCCGCAGGTCACCCTTGGGCAAGGTGTAGCACCTGCTTAAACCCCCCAGTCAGCCATGGGAGCAGGAGGCGGACGGTCGTACGAGCAGCCGGTGCATATCACAAGTCCTGGTTATGCGACAACTGACGCCAAACAATCTCTGAGGAGTATTGATAATGGCTGGGGTCACCCGCCTTGTAAAGGCACTGCCCAGAAGGTAATGGCAAACCACTTCTGTAGAAAAATTTGCCAAGAACAATCACAGTCATGGATAGACTATGATTGGCCACATCATACAACATGGCATGAAATGAACAAATAAATGAAGAGCCACTTTAATGAGAGCAGCTGAAAAGTGGCAAGCAATTTATGATTTGAAAACATCTCTTAATCCTTTACTAGTTCCACCCACTCCTTGCCCATACCTCTGTGATGTTTTTTCCCCTTTAAGTGTTTACCAAATAATGTTTTGAAGGGTTCTGTCAAAGCTATCAGGCAAAGCATTCCACATCTTAAGCACTCACCCTCATTTAAAAAAGAGGTTTTGCCTTCAATTTGCCTCTGGCACCTTAAGTATCTGCCCTTTGGTTACTGACCCTACAAGCCCATTACAACTGCAACGTAGTTTAAATGCCTGAAGACAGAGTGGAAGCTATCACACAACAATCTCTTTTGAAACCTAGCTTTCATCCTCTTTGCCATTATGGGTCCCATTGCTTTGGGTGTCAATACAAAAAGAAAACGGACAGAAATGCAAGCAGGCTTTTTCCGCTGAGACTGGGCGAGACTAGAACGAAAGGTCATGGGTTAAGAGTGAAAGGTGAAATGTTTAAGGGGAATATGGTAGCGTTGTGGTAAGCACAATGCTTTACAGTACCAGTGACCCGGGTCCGTTTCCCATCGATGCCTGTACAGGTTTGTACGTTCTCCCCGTGACCGCGTGGGTTTCCTCCGGGTGCTCCAGTCTCCTTCCATATTCCAAGGACATACTAGTTGGTAGGTTAATTGTCCCGTGATTAGGTTAGGGTTAAATCGGGAGTTGAAGGGTGGTGCGGCCTGAAGGCCTATTCTGCACTGACTCTCAATAAATAAATTCTTCACTCAGGGGGTGGTGCGAGCATGGGACGAACTGCCACAGGAATGAGTGGGTGCGGGTTCGATTTTAACATTCAAGTTTGGTTAGGTACATGGATGGAAGGGATATGACCCAGGTACAGGTTGATGGGACTAAGCAGAGTAATAGTTCAGCATGGACCAGATGGGCCGAAGAGCCTGTTTCTCTGCTGCAGCGCTCGACAACTCTATATAAGAAATAGGTAACAGAATACATTCATACGCTTGATGGGAAGACTACTTTGGCAATCCTTTAACTTTTTCTGAAATTAAACCCCTCAAACTGACAGTTCTAACAGCAGCACTATTTCATGCCGGAGCTGGAATGCAGCACCTTTTAAAGCACAAGGACCATAATTATTCCCATTGTTTAAAGTTTAAAGGGTGCATCCAAATCAGCAGTGCAGAAAATGACTAACAGCTCTATCGGCAACACACTCAAAATGCTGGAGGAATCAGCATCTCTGGAAGTGAACAAACATTTAATGTTTCAGGCCGAGAAACTTCTTTGGGTCTAAAAGGGAAGGTGCCAGAATAAAAAGGTGTGGAGAAGGGAAGGAGGATAGCTAGAAGATTTTAGGTGAAGCCAGGTGGGTGGGAAAGGTCAAAGGCTAGAGAAGAAGAATCTGATAGGAGGAGAGTGGACAATAGGAGAAAGGGAAGGAGGAGGGAACCGGGGGGGGGGGGGGGGGGAGGGGGGATATGATAGGGTGGTGAGAAAAGGTAAAAGGCCAGAGTGTGGAATAGAGGAAGAGGATAGGAGGAGGGAATTATTTTTAACCAGGAGAAATCGATATTCATGTTGGGGGCTACCAGACAGAATACAAGGTGTTACTACTCCACCCAGAGGGTGGCTTATCTTGGCACAAGAGGCGGTCCTGGACCAACAGGTCGGAACGGGAATGGGAATCATAATTAAAATGTCTGGCCACTGGGAAGCTCTGCTTTTGGCAGATGCTCAATGAAGCAGTCCTCCAACGAGTCCCACCAATGTCGAGGAGGCCGAATCAGGAGCACTGGGCACAATACGTGACCCCAGTCGAATCGCCGGTGAAGGGGTGCCTCACTTGAAAGGACTGTTTGGAGCTCTGAATGGATAGCTGTTGCTTGCAGATTAGGGAGATTAGTGGAGAGGGACGAATGGACAAGGGAAGCACAGAAGGAATGGCCCCTGTGGAAAGCAGAGGGGGGAGGGAAGTAAGGAAGTGTTTGGTGGTAGGATCCCTTTGGAGATGGCAGTTATGGAGGATGATGTGTTGGATGTGGAGACTCATGGGGTGGGAGGTAAGAACAACTGCTCTTTGAGGTGGCATTTGCAGTAATATGGGATTACTTGAAGCAACCATAGTTTGAAGCAGTACTTTTGTAAAAGAGATTTATCACAAGTGATCACTGCCATAGCCTGATGTAGGCTTCTCTCTCTCTCTCTCTCTCTTCAAAGTCAGCAAGAACTACACCACTGGCAAAACCTTTCGTTGAACTAGAATATAGATGAAAATGATACTATTGAGTTTCACGATTTGACTGATGAAGCAGAGCTGCTTAAGCTACTTTGACAAGCTAACCTTGCCTTGCGATGAGCCAGCAAGACTATGCATGTGCAGAGAGAGACACAATGCAGCACCTTTCCTTAAAGCTGGAGCCAGTTAGCAAAGTGTTGCCTCACAAACAGATAAACTGGGCACATACCTTGCCATGGGCAGGTTTACACTATCAGGTGCTTCAATCCCTTTGTGATAATAAGGATGTCAACAATCTGACCACAAGGTGAATGCATTATCGGCAAGCAAAGCTGAATCAAATTTATTTCTTATTCAATCATTTAAGAAATGTCACCGGACCAGAATCTGGTGTTTTTCTAAATTAGATACAACCGCAAAAAAAATCACAGTAATGAAACAAGGGTCATTGATGTGGGATAACAAGCTGAGAGTCAGAGAAGTACAGAATAGTCCCTTCAGCCCATCTAGACCAGGGTGAACTGTTATATTACTTAATGCAATTGATCTGCACCTGGACCATACCATAATTATTCAAACTTCTCTTAAACGTTCTCTGTGCCCGTGTGTAGTGCTGTCTGCAACCAGACTTCGGAATAAGAGGTCCCTGTTTCAAATCCAACTGGCTCCTGCAGGCCCGAAATGTCGACAGCGCTTCTCCTTATAGATGCTGCCTGGCCTGCTGCGTTCCACCAGCATTTTGTGTGTGTTGCTTGGCTCCTTGCACGCTTTCCATCTGTGCCGGGTCAAACGTCGAGCTAGCGACTCGGCATCGTAAAACAGACAAACGCTAAAGAATTTGCAAGGTTGCCACCCGATGCACCAAACAAGGCACAGGGAGGAGCCAGCCAACTCTTAAATGTTGCAATTAAACCTGCATTCACCACGTCTGCTGGCAGCTCATTCCACACTCTAATGAAGAGGAGCCCCCCTCAGGGTTCACCTTTCACCCTTAGCCTATGACCTCTTGTCTCACCTGGAAAAAGCCTGCTTGCGTTTGGAAAAGGGATTGATTCGAGCTGAGGTTGTGCCCCTGTGAACATTAGCCCCTGACGGTTACTTTACCCAAGATCATGTTCCTTGTCTAAGTGCATGTCTCTGAGTATCCCCAGACAGAGAGGAGGAAACCAATTCAAAAAAAGGCCACTAAACCTCATGGATGTTTGTTACAGGGAAGTGTGAGGGGCCAGCTCAGTAAGTGCGTTACCCGAGACACAATTCAGCAATGAGACCTTTAAAAACATTCTGCTCCAAGTTAGTAATTCTTTACTCAGTTTTAATGTTTCCGTTGCAATTAGCTTATGCAGCTAAAACATAGAAATCTACAGCAGATTACAGGCCCTTCGACCCACAATGTTGTGCTGACCATGTAACCTACTCTAGAAGCTGCCTCGAATTTCCCCAATGCTTTGTCCTCTATTTTTCTAAGCTCCATTTACCTATCTAAGTCTCTTAAAAGACCCTGTCATTTCCGCCTCTACCACTGTTGCTGGCAGTGCATTCCACGCACCCACCACTCACTGTGTGAAAAACTTACTCTGACATCCCCCTTGTATCTACTCCCAAGCACCTTAAAACTATGCCCCTCATGTTAGCCATTCCAGCCCTGGGAAAAAGCCTCTCGCTATCCACAAGATCAATGCCTCTCATCATCTTATGGTCACCTCTCATCCTCCGTCGCTCCAAGGAGAAAAGGCCAAGTTCACTCAATCTATTCTCATAAGGCTTGCTCCCAATCCAGGCAACATCCTTATAAATCTCCTCTGCACTCTCTCGATAGTATCCATATCCTTCCTGTAGTGAGGTGATCAATATCTCCCTGGTGTCCAGTGCTACATAGGGAAAAAAGTTCAAAAGTTCAAAGTCATTTTGCTGGGGTGTTTATCTCAGCCCTACATAGGGAATATTTGCAATGCAAACACGAACTATACAACAGTTCACTCATCCAGCACAGATGCCCATCTTATAGATGATCTCAGATTCCAATCCAGCTGCTTTTTTTAATGCTGGTGACAAATATTAACATATAGCCCATGGCATAAAACATACCCATGGGAAAACATTGCTCTGATTACATGCTCTTTTTGTTGGTTTGGGAGGTGAGCAGAAAGGAACTTACCTGTCAAAGGCCTTGACTCTGCCCAGCAGCTTCTTGTTGTTCCGGCAGTTAATAAGGACCTGTGTGTTATTTTTGACCGACTGTGTCAGAACAGAGAGGGGCCCCGTATTAAACTCCTCTTCCTCTCTCTTCTGCAACTCCTCGGGAGTCATCTCGCTCTTTGGCTTGTTTAACAGACTCCTGGGGTAAGAGAAACAAAAACGTTTTTTTTGTGAGGCACACAACTTTAAATAACGTGACAAGCATGCTGCGAAACCTGCGGAGATTCCACATGACATCTAAAACTCTGACGAAGTTCTATAGATGTGTGGTGGAGAGTAATGACTGACTGAATCACAGCCTGACATGGAACACCATGCCCTTGAACAGAAAAGTCTACAAAAAGTAGCGGATACGCGCAGTCCATCACGCGCAAAGCACCCCCCCCCCCCATCGAGCACGTCTACACAGAACAGGCCCTTCAGCTCACCAAATCTGCACTGGCCACCATTCCAATCAAAACTAAGCCCGTTTACCTGTGGTTTATTCATTCATGTGTCTGTCCAAATACCTCTACTGGAAGTGCAGTGCAGGTGCCTATCACACGGCTAGCTGGTGGCGCAGTGGCATCAGCGCCGGACTCCGGGGCGAAGGCTCCCGAGTTCGAATCCAAGTCGGGCCACCCCTGAGCACACTTGCCGGGTTGAGCGTCGAGCTAGCCACTCGGCCTCATAAGAAATACAAGGGTCGAGTCAGGAACGTTCATATCGTGACCCGGTTAATCCGAAAGGAGACCAATCCTAACACCACGCGCCAGACAAGAATGGCTGACTGGCTGGTGCAACACGCTTAAAAAAAAACCTGGCACACTCTGTATAAAAACAAAATTTCTTTCTCTCATCTGAAACCTATGCCCTCTAGCATTTGATCTTTTCAACCCAGGAAAAAGACCAACTACCTACTCAGCTATTCGTTCATTATGAGCTCCACCTGCTCCCGTGGTTTCCCATGACCCTGATCCGGTGGCGGGGCGTCGAAGCAAGTGCTACATCTTGCTCATGCAGGCCAGCAGAGGAAAGGAGCACCTTGTAGAGATTTATCTCCACCCCACCACCCTACTCAAACTAAGCCTCTCATAACTTTATACATTTCTACCAAGACCCCCCTCACCCTCCGGCATCCGGTGGCAAAAATCCCTTCCAAGCTTTCCTTATTGCCAATAGACTCCAATCCAGGCAACTTCAGCTGTATCCTGTCCAAAACCTGCCCATTCCTCCCATAGTGTGACCATATAGTCTCAAGACGGCGCTTATGGAGTGAAGCGGTTTTAGGCTTTGCTCCAATCCTTTTACTTTTTTTAACCTACAAACATCCCCTAATTGACCTTTTTATACCTATTCTAAAGCGGTTTAAACGTATGAGATTTTTTTCAACTGTTTGAATCATTTTCAACTCGCTGAAATGTCTAGACCAAAGGAATCAAAACAGACGAAAGAACCGTTAACTTTAGAAGCAATTGTGAATTTTATGGACGACAGACTTGGAAAACTGGAGTGTAAATTAACCGCAAAGCTTTCTACATTCGATGAAATTTTAAAGACATCTGACGCAAAACTTCAAGCAATTACACTGGATTCACAAAAACAACAAGCAAGTATTTTAGTTCTTGAAGAAGCCGCTCACCAGAGAGATCATATAATTGAAACTTTGCAACAACAGCAAGCTTCGACTTCTCAACAGATGGATCGTTATAAATCTAAAATCACTGATCTTGAAAACCGCTCTCGAAGACAAAATCTCCGGTTAATTGGGATTCCAGAAAAATTTGAGAACAGCAATCTCACTGTTTTTTTCTCCAAATTTTTAATGGATGTCTTTGGCTCAGAAGTACTGGATTCCCCTCTAATAATCGACCTTGCACATCGCATTTCTCGTTTTCATTCAGATTCAAGTTTGAAACCACGACAAGTAATTCTCCGGATCCATTATCCTCATACCAAAGAGCGCTTGATTCGGGCTGCCCGGAAAAAGGGTATGATCAGCTTTCAAGATTTTAAATTCCGTATTCTGGAAGACTGCAGTCCCGAAGTTTTAAGGGCAAGAATGGCTTTTAAATCGGTTATGTCGGAAATTCATCAGGAAGGCTACAAGCAAGCGCTGTTATTTCCAGCACATTTGAGAGTTACTCTCAAAAGATGGAACTTATCGGCTGTTCAAATCTCCAGCGAATGCTCAAAGGTTCCTTGAAGAATAACATTTTATTGTTTTTACGGGTTGACTAATGTAATTATTAGTTTACAGATTTGGATCTTTTATAAAATGATTTTTTTTTACGTGATGGCTTACACGTATTTCTTATACACGGTAAAAGTCCGTTTCTGGTTTATTCTGAGTTTGTTTTTTTCATATTATTAATCTGTTAGTTTTGAAAGTAATTTATTAGGGTTTTCTTTTAAGTTCGTATACACTTTTTTATATTTTTAACGTTTAAATATTTAGATTTAAAAAAAAAATAAAATGTTGTTTCTTCTTCCCGAAAGACCTTAGTGCTTGGAAAGTCACATCTGTTTTGATGTGTCTGAATAAGTTTAAGGACTTTCTTTTAAAACACTAATACAATATTATCCATTTATGGGTTTTATCGTTTTAATTTTTTTTTAATCCTTTTGGTTTATATATATATAATACTAATTTTATATTTTAATTTTTGTTATACTAACCCTTTCCTATAATATGGGTGGTTTGTATCTTTTATTCAACTTTTTTTTGTTTGAGTTGCCGTCTTGAGACATGGGGGTAATTTTAGTGTTAGATTGCTTGCTTGCCTCTTTTTGGCTTTTTTCCTGGGGTTTTGAGGGTGGAGAGAGGGGGATTTTTCTTCTTTCTTTTCTTTTTGCTTGCTTTATGCTTAGTTTTACTTCATGGGCTCATATGAAACTACAAAAATGGTTGCAGTGTCATGACTTCTGGTTCCTCCTTGAACTTACTTCCCTCTTCCAGATTCATGAGTTCATCTTTTTTTAACCTTATGTGTTAATTGTAATAAATATTGTCAATATGGATAAGATTATTAATTTTGTTTCTTGGAATACTAACGGTTTAAATCATCCGATCAAACGGAAAAAAATATTCAAAGCATTCCATAGAATGAATGCTAATATTATCTTTGTACAAGAGACTCATGTAAGGAAGGTGGATAGTCAACGCTTTTTTAGGTTTTGGAAAGGCCATCAATATCACTCGAATTCTCAAGCCAAAGTAAGAGGCGTTTCCATTTTTATAGATTCTTCAACCTCCTTTATACACCATGAAACAATTTCAGACCCACAAGGTAGATTTTTGCTTATTACTGGTCTACTTTTTATTATGAGCTCAATGGTTAATTGGGGTGCCACCATAGCACAGCAGCTAGTGTGACACTATTACAGCTCTGGGCATCTGAGTACGGAGTTCAATTCGAACGTCCTCTAAGAAAGCTTGTACCCTGTTGTCATGTACACATGGATTGCCTCCAGGAGCTCTGATTTACCCCCACAGTCCAGAGACATACCGGTTAGTAGGTTAATTAGTCATTGTAAATTGTCCTGCGATTAGGCTAGGATTAAATAGGTGCACTGCCCGTTAAGCCAGAAGGGTCTGTTACGCACTGTATTGCTAAATAAAAGAATAAAGTGAATTAAATAGAAACTGTGCACATCTTGCAGAGAGTTTGTTGGTCTAGATCCCACATGGCTGGATGACAGCACTGTAATGCAAGCAGCTTGCAGGATGTTTTTAATGTACTTGTCCACAGGACATGGACATCAGTGCCAATGGCAGCATTTTACCGTCCGGAGCTGACTCCTCAGTCCAGGAGCAGTGACGACCAACCACTTTGCGTTTGAAATCAGAGGAGCCAGAGCAGGGACGATTGGCGCCTTTCCATCCCTTAAGGGCATGAGTGAACAGCACAGGTTTTTACTCACTTTCTGGTGTTTTCAGTCACTTTTGCTGAGACTAACTTTTTATTAAAACTCCAGATTTACAGCAGTGCATTGGTTAAAGTAACACTTTACAGCAGCAGTGATCGGGGTTCAATTCCCAACCGCCGTCTGTAAAGAGCAACGTCCACAAAGTATTGGAGGAACTCAGCAGGTCAGGCAGCATCTGCAGAAGTGAATAAACAGTCAACGTTTTGGACTGAGACTGTTCTTCAGGACTGGAGAGGAAAGAAG
This sequence comes from Hemitrygon akajei, assembly GCF_048418815.1. NCBI lineage: Eukaryota > Metazoa > Chordata > Chondrichthyes > Myliobatiformes > Dasyatidae > Hemitrygon > Hemitrygon akajei. The sequence goes on from NC_133148.1 coordinate 39,892,996, forward strand.
ACGCCAGAATAAAAAAGTGGAGGGAAGGGAAGGAGGATAGTGAGAAGGTGACAGGTGAAGTCAAGGGGGGGTAGAAAAGGTAAAGAATCTGATAGGAGAGAGTGTACCATCAGCAAAAGGGAAGGAAGGACATGAGGGAAAAGTGATAGGGAGATGAGAAGAGGCCAGAGTGGGGAATACAAGAGGGAAGTGGGAGGCAACCTTCGGAATACAAGGTGTTGCCCCTCCATCCTGAAGGTGCCCTCATTGCAGCAGAAAAGGCGGCCATGAATCAACATGTCAGTACAGGAACAGGGATAGGAATTAAAATGGTTGGCCACCGGGGAATTCCAATTCTGGCAGATGGAGCAGAGGTGCACTGACAAAGCGGTCTCCCGATTTGAGTCGGGTCTCACCAATGCAGATAAGGCAACATCAGTAGCACTGGGTAGAACAGACAACCCCAACAGATGCACAAGTGAAATGCTGCCTCACCTGGAAGGACTCTTTGGAAGCCTGAATGGAGGTGAGGGATGAGATGAATGGGCAGGTGTAGCATTTCTCTCACTTGCAGGGACATGTGCCAGGAGGGAGATTAGTGGGGACACATGAATGGACAAGGGCTGTCTGTGAGGAGTTTGGACATTCTCCTGGGTTTCCTCCCTCATTCCAAAAATTAGGGGTTAAGAGTTATGAGATTGCTATACTAGTGCTGGAAACACGGCGGCTCCTTACAGGCTGCCCCCAGCACAAACTTTGTATTGTGTTTGTCGTTGACAAAACACATTTCACTGTATTTTTCAATGCACAGGTAACGAATAGGGCTAATCTTTACAATCTTTACTTGAATTTAAATTACCAAACACCTATGACAGGATTCAAAATCACTGCATAGGATCAAAGATCAATCAGTACTCATTAAGCACTTCACTCCCAATCCCTTAGTAAATACAAATTTCTCAATTTGGTCTCATGTAATTGCAAGCTCCCCTCACTTCCTGCCCAAATGCTATTGCCGTCTCTTACATGGACAACTGTGAGGACATTTAGTTGAAAATTCTTTGAACGTTGGACGTGGTTTTTTTGGTAGTTAGGGAACGTAGGGTGTCGGGGTGGAGATACGTCTCTACCAAAGGAGGTGTAATTCGCTCCTTCCCTCCACTAACCTGCAGGTCAGCCTTGGGCAAGGTGTAGCACCTGCTTAGCCCCCAATCAGGGTCATGTAAAGCCATGGGAGCAGGTGGTGGATGGTCATATGAGCAGCCGGTGTATATCACAAGTCCTGGTTATGTGACCACAGACACCAGGCAGACAATCTCTGAAGAGTATTGATAATGGCTCGGGTCACCCGTCTTGTAAAGACACTGCCCAGAACAAGGCAACGACAAACAACATGTATAGAAAAATTTGCCAAGAACAATCACGGGACCACGATTGCCCACGTCATACAACACGGCACATAATGATAATGGCAAAGGGAAGCTAGTCAGGTATTCTAAGACAGATTTTATGAATCAATTAGATTTTATATTTTTGTTTTTATTAAACAAGGAATCAGTATGTCACCTAAGACAACCACAAATTTCTACAGATCTATCCTGGAGAGCATTCTACCTGGCTGCATCACCGTCTAGTATGGGGGGGAGGGGGGGGATACTGCTGCATAGGATGGAAATAAGCTGCAGAGAATTGTCCTGCATACTACGGTTTATAACTTCAAGGAGCGTCCATTATTAAGGACCTCACCACCCAGGTCATGCCATGTTCTCATTGCTACCATCAGGGAGGAGGTACAGGAGCCTGAAGGTACACACCCGACAATTCAGGGGACTTCTTCCCCTCTGCCATCTGATTTCCGAATGGACACTGACCCCATGAACACTACCTCATTGCTTTTTTAATTTCTGTTTTTGCATAATTACTTATACACACATATATTTGTTGTAATCCATGTTTTTCTTCTATTTATGCACTGCATTGTACTGCTGCTGTAAAACAACAGATTTCAGGACATATGCCGGTGATATTAAACCTGATTCTGATTCAAGCGCACCGATTGCTCAAATTCCAACAGCAGCAACTGGATAGGCTTTTTATCCCCCCCAAATAAAAGTTAAAACCCGAGGTACAAGACACGAAAGCTGCGAGGAACTGCAGAGAGCTGTGTGTGGGGTTATATTCCAGTTTCTGACACGTTCGAGTGCTTGAGGCAGTGCGGGAAAGGTAATATTGTACTGTTGTAATGAGTAATGACACGGATACAGCTAATCTGAATTAGGTTGTAAGAATTGTACAAGAGGCAGGTGTGAACTAGTAAAACATAAACTCAAGATGCAAGACAAACACTTGGTAAGAAAGCTAGCAGTGAAAACCCCAACTTTAAAACCATTTGGGTTGTAAGCCAGGATTTATAACTCAAAATTTTTAAAAACTGTCTATGCTGGAAATTACAAAAAAAAACAAAAAATAGTCCAAATAATCAATAAATTACATCACACCCATGGGTAAAGCAACAGCCTTTAACTTGTCACATGACTTGTTTGGATAAATACATGGCTGGCAGGGGATGGAGGGCTATAGTCCAGATGTGGGTCGATGATAGTAGACAGAATAACAATTCAGCACAGACCAGATGGGCTGAAAGGCCTTTATTTGTGCTGTAGTGCTCTATGACTGTTATCGAGTTATCTTCCCACTGATGTGACTTGTCACCTTGCCACAGTCTGACCTACTGAGCATTTCGACAATTTATTTACCTAAAATATAAAGGCTTATGTCAAAAATCAAAAGAGCTGGGCCGTTCAAACTGTACAAGTGAGATCTCATTAAAGTCTGAAGAAAGTTTCCAGCTCGGGTGATTTTTGAGAAGGTGTTTAGCTCCCTGCATAGCTCTGTACGCACACACGAGGGCAGTAGACGGGTTCAGGAGGAATGTTCTTTGGGAAGATGAAGAGAAAAGGGAAACCAATAGTACAGGACACTAACAGGAATAATCATACACAGAGTGTACTAGGAAACATAGAAACATAGAAAATAGGTGCAGGAGTAGGCCATTCGGCCCTTCAAGCCTGCACCGCCATTCAGTATGATCATGGCTGATCATCCAACTCAGAACCCTGTACCTGCTTTCTCTCCATACCCCCTGATCCCTTTAGCCACAAGGGCCATATCTAACTTCCTCTTAAATATAGCCAATGAACTGGCCTCAACTGTTACCTGTGGCAGAGAATTCCACAGATTCACCACTCTCTGTGTGAAGAAGTTCCTCCTCATCTCGGTCCTAAAAGGCTTCCCCTTTATCCTTAAACTGTGACCCCTCATTCTGGACTCCCCCAACATCGGAAACAATCTTCCTGCATCTAGCCTGTCCAATCCCTTTAGAATTTTATACGTTTCAATAAGATCCCCCCTCAATCATCTAAATTCCAGTGAGTATAAGCCTAGTCGATCCAGAAAGCAGCAGAGCATAGAATCATAAAACAACAAATGTTACAAAAATGAAAAATTAAAGGTTCCTTATCTGAATGCATGCAGCATTTTTAACAAGATAGATAAAGTGATGGTGAATGATTCAATAGACAAGCTGACCAGGGAACTGCTTAAAACATGCAGGGTCGGGTTTCTTTTCTCTCTGCACAGTGGGTGTTTGATGGGCTTTTAATTTTATGGGTCATTCTGGGTTTCTTGGTTTTGTGGCAGCCTGAATGGAGACAGATCGCAAGGTTATATATAGTATTCATACTTTGAACATGCAGAGGCACGTGACCTGTTGTTCACAAAGGAATATATCACTGCATTAATGAGAAACGGTATGGGCTCAGAAGCTGAGGATGCAGAACTTCCTCATGGTCCAGTCACAACGGCGAAGCCAAGCGGCACAGTAGCGTAGCGGTTAGTGCAACACTCCGCCGCATCAGCTGTAAGGCGATGGTTCAAATCCCACCGCTGTCTGTAAAGAGTTTGTATGCCCTCCCTGTGGGTGCTACATATTCCACAAAGGCGTACGGGTTAGGGTTAGTGAGCTGTGGGCGTGCTAGGTTGGCGCTGGAAGTATGCCGACACAGAACAATCTTCGCTGATTTGCTTTGGTGCAAGCAACACACTTCACTGCATGTTTCAGTAATGTGTTATAAAACAAGCCATTCTCATGATACACCATGACAATTCATTAGAGGTCGGAGACAAAACAACAGTATACTGCAGATCAGGTAATCTCATACCTGTCATTAGGTTTATGAATATACAAGAAAATGGTTGATTGGGAGAACCAGTAGATGTTATGTATTTGGATTTCCAGACGACCTTTGACAAAGTGTTCCACAACAGATCAATGGGGCTCAGGACATTAGCTAACAGGAAGCAGAAGTGCAATAAATACTAGCATGACAGAAGATTGGCTGACTAGCAGGAGGCAAAGTGTGGGAAGAAACGAGACCTTTTCTGGATGGCTGCCAGTGGCTAGGGGTGTTTTGGAGGAGTTGGTGTTGGAACTGCTTCTTTTCTTGTTATACGTCAATGATTTGGATAACGAGAACTGATGACTGTGTGATCAGGTTTATGGATGATATGAAGAAGATCGAGGGGACGGAATGTTAGGGTTAATATTTCAGGAGTGTTTGATGGCTCTGGACCTGTACTCGCCACAGTTCATGAGAATGGGGAAGCAGGGAGTCTGCAGAAGGACATAGATTAAGACCATGGACAAAGAAGTGGCAGGTGAAACACAGTGAAGGAAAGTGTATGATCAGACAAACAGACATACTTTATTGATCCCGAGGGAAATTGGGTTTCGTTACAGCCGCACCAACCAAGAATAGTGAAGAAATACAGCAATATAAAACCATAAATAATTAAATAAAAAGTCAATCATGCCAAGTGGAAATAAGTCCAGGACCAGCCTATTGGCTCAGGGTGTCTGACACTCCGAGGGAGGAATTGTAAAGTTTGATGGCCACAGGTAGGAATGACTTCCTATGACACTCAGTGTTACATCTCGGTGGAATGAGTCTCTGGCTGAATGTACTCCTGTGAGTACATTCACAGGAGCACATGCACTTTGGTAGAAGGAATAAAAGCATAGACTATTTTCTTAACAGTAAGAAAACTCATAGAAATCAGAAGAGGAAAGGGACTTAGTGGAGGGGGGGGGGGGGAGGGGAGAATCTTCATGCAGGATTCCCTAAAGGTTACGTACACAACGCTGGAAGAACTCAGCAGGCCAGGCAGCATCCATGAGAAAAGAGTAGCTAATGTTTCGGGCTGAGACCCTTCATCCGGAAGGGCAACGTCCCGGCCCGAAATGTTGGCTACTCTTTTCTCACGGATGCTGCCTGGCCTGCTGAGTTCCTCCAGCATTGTGTACGTATTCTTTGATCCACAGCATCTGCAGTTGTATTTTTGTGTTCCCTAAAGGTTAACTTGCTGGTTGAGTTGGTGGTGAGGAAGGCAAATGCAATGTTAGCATTCAAGAGGACAAACTATAATAGCAACTATGCAATACCAAGGCTTTATAATACATTGGTCAGAACACCTTGAGCAGATTGGAGTTCCTTATCTAAGAAAGGGTGTGCTGTCATTGGAGAGGGTCCAGCAGTTCCACTGGAATGACAGGGTTTGGGGTTGTGTTTGATGGCTCTGGGTCTGTACTTACTGATGTTTGTGATAATGAGGGAGGAAATTTCATTGAAACCTAGTGAATTTGAATTCCTCGAGTAGACGTGGAAAGGATGTTTCCTTTAGTGGAGGAAACTAGGACCACAGCCTCTGAATAGAGGGGCATCCATTTAGAACAGACATGAGGAGGAATTTCTTCAGCCAGGGAGCGGCGAATCTGTGGATTTCATTGCCATCATTGGGTGTATTTAAAGCTAAGGTTGCTTCTTGATTAGCGAGGGCATCACAGGTTACGGGGGGAAGGCGGGAGAATGGGATTGACAGGGAAAATAAATCAGCCGTGATGGAGGAACAGACTCAATGGGCTGAATGGCCTAATTCTGTTCCTATGTTTTATGGTTACCGGATTGGCATTCAGTGACCAGTGGAATGCCCCACGAGTCAGTCCCGGAGCATCAGCCAGTATTTACAAGAGTAACGCAGTCAAGTTTACCGATGACATGAAAGTTAGTGGGTCGACACTCAGCTTCCTCCCCTCCACCATCACAATGCACAATGAACACGGGGGACCGCTGTCTAAACCCACCAAGCACCAGGACAATAACCGCACCCCCCGGTCTCTGGGACTCCACCAACCCCCGAGGCCTAGACCTGGGCCTCGGTCTCACGCCGCCATTCATTCGATCTCTACACCGCCCCAGGCCGGCGAACATCCGCAAGTGGCCTGCGGAGAGCAGCAGAAGCGCGACCGCCCCTTCTCTCCCCCCGGAAGCCGGGCCCTTCACTCGTTTCATGGCGACTCACATGTTTCCCTCTCTCCGTGTGTGGTGCTGGATCGCCTCCTCAACCCGCAGCCGCGCTTCGTCTCCCGCCGGAAGAGAAAGACCCGCTTCCGGCCGCCGGCCGCGGTGAAATGTTTACTGGGAGTTGTAGTTCCTAATCTGTCACCTCACCGCCATGAATGGATCACAGCACTACAATTCCCACAGGCCTTCAGTTTTCCCGAGGTGAAGTCCTGCCAGGACTTCTTAAAGCTACAGAGCGCAAAGTGTGACTGATAAAATTCTGCAATTCTTAAAGAAATGTTTCCATTCAGCAATTATACCAGTGCCTAAGTAGAATAATGTGAGCTGCCTTATTGACTATTGCCCGGTAGCACTCACATCGACAGTGCTGAAATGCTTTGTGAGGTTGATCATGGGTAGACTGAACTGCCTCAGCAAGGACCTGGACCCATTTACCTATCATCACAATAGGTCAATAGCAGACGCAACGTCATGGCTCTTCACATGGCTTTAGACCACCTGGACAACACAAACACCTACGTCATGATGCCGTTCATCGACTATAGCTCATCATTTGATACCATCATTCCCGCAATCCTGATTGCAGAACCTGGGCCTCTGTACCTCCCTCTGCAATTGGATCCTCGACTTCCTAACCAGAAGACCACAATCTGTGCGGATTGGTGATAACATATCCTCCTCGCTGACAATCAACACTGGTGCACCCCAGGGGTTTGTGCTCAGCCCACTGCTCTACTCTCTATACTCACGATTGTGTGGCTAGGCATAGCTCAAATACCATCTATAAATTTGCTGACAATACAAACAATTTTGGTAGAATATCAGGTGGTGACGAGAGGGCACACAGGAGTGAGATATACCAGCTAGATGAGTAGTGTCACAGCAATAACCTGGCAGTCAACATCAGTAAGACGGAAGAGCTGATTGTGGACTTCAGGAAGGGTAAGATGAAGGAACACATACCAATCCTCATAGAGGCATCAGAAGTGGAGAGAGTGAGCAGTTTCAAGTTCCTGGGTGTCAAGATCTCTGAGGATCTAGCCTGGTCTCAACATATCAATGCAGTTATAAAGAAGGCAAGACAGCGGCTATACTTCATTAAGAGTTTGAAGAGATTTGGCATGTCAACAAATACACTCAAAAACTTCTATAGATGTACCATGATCATTCTGATGGGCTGCATCACTGTCTGGTATGGAGGGGCTACTGCACAGGACCGAAAGAAGCTGCAGAGGGTTGTAAATCTAGTCAGCTCCAATTTGGGTACTAGCCTACAAAGTAACCAGGACATCTTCAAGGAGCGGTGTCTCAGAAAGGCAGCATCCTTTATTAAGGACCCCCAGCACCCAGGACATGCCCTTTTCTCACTGTTACCATCAGGGAGGAGGTACAGAAGCCTGAAGACACACACTCAGCGATTCAGGAACAGCTTCTTCCCCTCTGTCATCCGATTCCTAAATGGACAGTGAACCCTTGGACACTACCTCACTTTTTTTAATATACAGTATTTCTGTTTTTGCACATTTTTTTTATCTGCCAGATTATGTTTTGCATTGAACTGCTGCTGCTACGTTAACAAATTTCATGTCACATGCCAGTGATAGTAAACCTGATTCTGATTCTGAAAAGTTCAACCTCAGTGTAAATAAAATATCTTAGAGTAAAGCATAGAAGCAGGCTGTTTGGCCCATCTAGTCAATGCCAAACCATTTAATTCCCTGCACCGAGACCACAGCCCTCCATACCCCAACCATCCATGTACCTATCCAAACTTCTCTTAAGCATTCATATCAAGCTGACATGCACCACTTGAGCCGTCAGCTCGTTCCACACTCTCACCACCCTCTGAGTGAAGAAGTTTCCCCTCTTGGTCCAACTTAAACTTTTCACCTTTCACCCTTAACCCATGACCTCTGGTTGTAGTCCCACCCAACCTCAGTGGAAAAGGCTTGCATGCATTTACCCTGTCTATACCCCTCATAATTTTGTATACCTCTATCAAATCTCTCCTCAATCTTCTACGTTCCAAGCAATAAAGTCCTGACCTATTCAACCTTTCCCTATAACTCGGGTCCTCCAGTCCCGGCAACATCCTTGTAAATTTTCTCTGCACTCTTTCAACATTATTTACATCTTTCCTGGAGGTGGGTGACCAAAACGGCACACAATACTCCGAATTACACCCCACCGACATCTTATACAACTTCAGCATAACATTCCACCTCTTGTACTTTGATCTATGAAGGCCTAGGTGCCAAAAGCTTTCTTTATGACCTTAAATGAATTATAGACCTGTATTGCCAGATCCCTTAGTTCTACCGCACTCCTCAGCGCCCTCCCGTTCACTGAGTAAGACCTACCCTGGCTGGTCCATCCAAAGGGCAACATTTCACTGTCTGGAGAGGATTTCCAAAGCATCTGAAGACCCAACAGCCAATTCAGAAACAAACAAGAGGCAAGAATTACACCACACAAGTGATTACGAATGTAAGGCTGGAGGCGATTACAGAGAGATCTAGCTCATAAAGGAGAGTTCGGCAGGCAATGCTATTGTCTCACAGCTCCAGCCATCGGGTCCAATCCTGACCTATGATGCTGTCTGTGTGGAGTTTGCATGTGCACGCCTCCCCCCGGTCTCCCAGTTTTCTCCCAGGACCCAAAGCCAGAACCAGCAGGCTCCAGGACAGCTTCTTCCACCAGGCTATCAGACTGCTTAATTCATGCTGACACAACTGTATTCCTGTGTCATATCGACTGTCCTGTTGTACATACTATTTATTATAAATCACTATAAATTGCACATTTAGATGGAGATGTAGCTTAAAGATTTTTACTCCTCGTGTATGTGAAGGATGTAAGAAATGAAGTAAATTCAATTCAATTTAATTCTGGGAGTGGGGCAGTCTGAAAGGGAAATGGACTCTGGCCCTGATCAACCTAAGGGATAGTTCTAATGTTCCCGAACTTAAAATTAGCCATCTCAGCTTCATGCAATCAAAATAGTTTCTCCCCAGTCCGACGCTCTGAGTGACGATTGCACTGAACTGTTGTAACCAGATACTTAAGTCAAATCTGCTGAATAAATTACCCGATCGATGAGTGCAGCTTTGGAGTTTTCAGGTCCTTGTCACGCTCACGGCTTACATCAAAGAGCCGTCCCTCCAGATCGTTTCCGCTGAGGGCGTGCTGGTCAAGAACAGTCCCGGGAGTCACGGCGCTTGGGAGTATTCCGGCACTGTTGAAACGTACGTGGTGTAGTGGTTAGCGCAGCTGCTCTGCGTCGAAGGCGGTCACCGATCGGGATTGAATCCCCGCCGCTGCCTGTTCTCCCCGTGACTCCGAGGCTCTCCTCCAGGTGCCCCACTTTCTATAGACGCTGCCTGATCTGCTGTGTTCGTGCAGTATGTGTGTGTTGCTCTGGACAGGATAAGGATTAGGGGGTCAGGTGGAGAAGGTGGGAGAATGGGGAGAGAGAGAGAAACAGCCATGATGGAATGGTGGAGCAGGCTCGATGGACTGAATCGGTTCATTCCTCACACTCCCAGTACTCTGACTGCCTTCCTGAAGTGGCAGGTAATTGGAATTGGCCTCAATTCCTCGGCTGTGGAACAATCACCGGATTTATACAGCTTTAACTCACACTCACTGGCCACTTTATTCGGAATGCCTGCTCGTTAATGCAAGTATCTCATCAGCCAATCACGTGGCAGCAACTCGATGCATAAGAGCACGCAGACATGGTCAGGAGGTTCAGTTGTTGTTCAGACCAACATCAGAATGGGGGAAGAAACGTGATCTTAAGTGGGATGATTGTTGGTGCCGGATGGGGTGGTTTGAGTATCTCAGAAACTGCTGATCTCCTGGGATTTTCATGCACAACAGTCTCTAGGGTTTGCAGAGAATGGTGCGAAACAATAAACATCCAGTGAGCGGCAGTTCTGCGGGTGAAAACGCCTCGTGAATGAGGGAGGTCAGAGGAGAACGGCCAGACTGGTTCAAGCTGACTGTAACTCAGATAACCACGTGTTACAACAGCGGTGTGCAGAAGAGCATCTCTGAACACACAACATGTTAGACTTGAAGAGGATGGACTACATCAGCAAACGAACACTTTGGGGACCACTCCTGTACCTAATGAAGTGGTCACTGAGTGTTACTCCCTTAATAACCTGTGTTTTTTTTTAATTCCCCCTGCTCTGGCTCCCTGGCAGAGTTAAATGAAGTTAAGTATTTCGGGAAGTTTGATCTGCAATTGAATGGTGCTTCAGATTCTTTCTGGTGCGATCGTTTCGTGGGACGGGCTGTCTCTCACACACACATATACATGCACACAAAAGATAATGTCAAATATTTGACTGCGCTCCAGACACCGTGAAGGAGCCAAGATCATCGGCATTGCCAGATCCAAGGTGGAGTCTCTCTCCCGTGTGCCAGCATTGTGTCAGTGTGGGACTCAATTCTGATCTCTGCCTTTGTTGTTTGCTTAATACAGATAAAGTTCTCCCCTTTAACTGCCCAGGGTGCTGGATTGCACCAGGGTACAATTACACAGGCCCTCAGGCTCCGTGTCACTTTTTTCTAAGAATGTATTTCTTTGTCAGACATGGATGTCACTAGAGTTTATGATTCAACCTCAGATCCGACGAGGCGGTTAAAATATTAAAGCACAACATGTTCAAAATATTGTGCTCATAGATGCCTCATTACAGGGAGGATGTGGAGGGTTTAGAGAGGGTGCAGAGGGGATTTACCAGGATGCCGCCTGGTCTAGAGAGCGTGCTTAATGGGGATAAATTGAGCAAGAAAGGGCTTTTTCTTTTTAAAGTGAAGGAGGACAAGGGGAGACTTGATAGAGTTGCTGGGCAGCCTGGCTCGAAGTGCCCGGGGGTGGGGGTGGGGGGCCTATTCCGCGCTGTATCTCTGAAAATAAATAAATAAATCCCTCCCCGTCTTCACACGGGGATCTGATTTTGACTTTGCAACGGTCGGATGGAATGAGCTCTCTAAGCTTTACTGCAGTCAGAGTCAAGGATAAAGATAATGTGAAGAAGGACAATGGTCCCAAGCTTTCTTAAAGGCTGTGCCGAGATCAGGCCACTCTCGGTGGAGGGGCAACACCTTATATTCCGTGTGGGTGTCCTCCAACCTGATGGTATGAGTAGATAGATAGATAGATAGATAGATAGATAGATACTTTATTCATCCCCATGGGGAAATTCAACATTTTTTCCAATGTCCCATACACTTGTTGTAGCAAAAACTCATTACATACAATACTTAACTCAGTAATAATATGATATGCATCTAAATCACTAATTCAAAAAGCATTAATAATAGCTTTAAAAAAAAGTTCTTAAGTCCTGGCAGTTGAATTGTAAAGCCTAATGGCATTGGGGAGTATTGACCTCTTCATCCTGTCTGAGGAGCATTGCATCGACAGTAACCTGTAGCCCGCCTTCCTTATCAGCTTATTAAGACGTGAGGCGTCCTTCTTCTTAATGCTTCCTCCCCAACACGCCACCACAAAGAAGAGGGCGCTCTCAACAACTGACCTATAGAACATCATCAGCATCTCACTGCAGACATTGAATGACGCCAACCTTCTAAGGAAGAACAGTCGACTCTGTGCCTTCCTGCACAAGGCATCTGTGTTGGCAGTCCAGTCTAGCTTCTCGTCCAACTGTACTCCCAGATACTTGTAGGTCTTAACCTGCTCCACACATTCTCCATTAATGATCACTGGCTCCATATGAGGCCTAGATCTCCTAAAGTCCACCACCATCTCCTTGGTCTTGGTGACATTGAGACGCAGGTAGTTTGAGTTGCACCTCTTTACGGTGAACATTCCCCTCTCTGACCTTCTCAACTCCCCGTTACTTCCCTTTCTTCTATTCTTGGTTTCATTGCTATCTAGAGAAGAATTATTACAGTGTTGTATACTTTGAGCCCTTGAACTTCACTCGCCCCGTCACTGAACTGTTCCCACAACCTATGGACTCACTTTCAAGGACTCGAGAGTTGACCGAAGTTATCCCCTTTGGTTCAAGAGCCTGATGGCCGAGGGGCAGCCACTGCTCCCGAAACTAGCAATGTGAGTCCCGAGGCCCCTGCACCCTACCCACCCCCCCCCCACCCCTGACGGCAGCTGCGAGAAGAGAGCACGGCCCGGGTGGCGGGAATACTGCACCAACTCTTCTTGTAGTTGTACCGAATGGTGAGAGGGCTTTATGCACGGGCCACCCCCACTACTTCCCGCAGGACCCTCCATTCAAGGGCACTGGTGCCTCCATACCAGGCTGTGATGTAGCCAGTCAGTACGCTCGCCGCCACATGTCTCCAGAAGTTTGTCAAAGTTTTAGATGTCCTGCTGAATCTTCACAAACCTTTCAGGAAGTAGAGGTGCTGTCATGCTTTCTTTATAATTACACTTAGGTGCTGGGCCCTGGACTAGTCCCCTGCAATGATAACACTGAGGGATTTAAAGTTGCTGATTCCCGACGGTCCACTCTCCTCTACCAGATTCTTTCCCCTCCAGCCCCAGACCTTTCCAACTATCCTCTTTGGCCTCCCCCCCACCCCCCGCTGTTTAATTCCAGCATCTCTCCCCCACGCACCCCCCTTCCTTTCCAGTCCTGACGAAGGGTCTCGGCCTGAAACACCAACTGTTGACTCTTTCCCCACAGACGCTGCCTGGCCCTGCTGAGTTCCTCCATCGTTTTGTGCACGTTGCTTTGTGCTTCCAGCATCGGCAGACTTTTCTCGTGCTTGTGCCTTTCCTGAAGGCCTCTCGTCATTTGGAAAATGATTTATTAAGGGGATTTGACTGCAATTAATTTCAGAGTACAACTGCTTGTTGTTCATTACAGTGATTAAGGGTAGGGTGCAAAGCATAGCTGGTATAATGTTCCGCCCTTGGGCCTCCCATACTGGTAATGCTTCATTCCACTGGGGTGTTGCACTATGAAGCTAGTACTGTAACTTTATGAGTAAAAACACAGCAGGTCAAACTCCGTTCAACTCAATCTTCACCGAGAGCGATGTGTCGAAGAGTTTGGGCATCGCAACTGGGAACTTCTTGTTGATCGTGGCACGTCATTGAGCCAAGGGTATGGTTGTGAGTCTCAGGGTCACAGAACGCCTCGGCGCAGAAACCGGGCACACAAAGTGCTGGAGGAACTCGGAGGAAATGGATAGATAGTGGACATTTTGGGCTGAGAGCCTTCTTCGAGCCTGGAAAGGAAGGGGGGAAGACAACAGAGAAAAGGTGAGGGGTGGGAAAGGAGGACCAGGTGGTGGGTGGGTGGAAAGGTAGGGAAGGAATCTGATAGGAGAGGAGAGTGGACCATGAGAGGAGGTTTCCTGGGGGGGGGGGGGAGAGGTAACAGGCCCAATTGTGGATTAGAAGAAGGAGGGAATGGGGAGGGAATTTTTTTTTTTGTACCGGAAGGAGAAAGTCTATGTTCATGCCATCAGGTTGGAGGCTACCCAGACGGAATATAAGGTGATGCTCCTCCATCCTGAGTGTGACCTCATCAAGAGGAGGCTGTGGACTGACATGTCGGAACAGGAATGGGAAGTAAAATGTTTGGCCAGCAGCAAGTTCTGCTTCTGGGGGATGGAGTGGAGGAACCAGGCCTTTCAGCCAAACCATCATTCTGCATAGTTCCATCGACCTGCAAGCGGACTATGGCCCCCCATACTTCTCCCATCCATGTACCTATCCAACCTGCATGTACCACTTCTGCTGGAAGCTCGTTCCACAATCCAGCCACACTCTGAGTGAAAAATCTCCCCCTTAAACATTTCACCTTTCACACTTAACCCATGACCTCTGGTTCTAGTCTCTCCCAACCTCAGTGGAAAAAGCCTGCTTGGGTTTACCCTATCTATACCCCTCATTATTTTGTATACCACGATCAAATCTCCCCCCAATCTTCCACACTTTGGGGAGTAAAGTCCTCGTGGCACATGGTAGGGGTCCACGACATAAAAAAGGTTAGGAACCCCTGTTCTGGCCTACTCAACCTTTCCCTACAACTCAAGCCTTGACAACATGCTTGTAAATTTTCTCTGCACTCTTTCAATCATTTTGACATCTTTCCTGTAGGCCGGTGACCAGAAATGCACACAATGCTCCAAATTAGGCCTCACCAACATCTATATAACTTCAACTTTGGTGAGGTCGGACTCTCCAAAAAAAAAACTGAGTGAAGAATGTGGAAAAGTAAAATTTCTCTCAAGGACTTGGAATTGGTTTGTTATTATTATGTGTTGAAAATGTGTTGAAAAAGTTGTCTTGCCTTCTGTCCACACGGATCAAATCATTACAAACTGCATTGAGATAGCTTCAAAGATACAGATAATTCATTTATTATCAAAGAATGTATAAATTATACATCTTAAGATTTGTCTGCTTACCTGCAAGAAACCTGAAGAACCCAATTAAAAAAGACCAAAATCCACTGCGCAAAGAAATCCACTGCGTTGTTTGTATCAGCGACCAAACACGGTCATAGATGTGCTGATGGGGCAGCCCGCAGGTGTCGCTGTGCTGCTGGGACTAACAAAGCATGCCCACAACTCACTAATCCTAGCCCATACGTCTTTGGAACAGGGAGAACGGGAAAACTCCTTACGGACAGCGGCAGCAATTGAGCCCGGATTGCTGGTGCATTACTCTAACCGCTACAGCACTGCGCTGCCTGTGGATTAGTAAGGGTGTCGGGGTGAGGGGGCGCAGGAGAAGGAGGTTCTACTCAGCAGTCAGCCTCATCGAGAGAAATAAAGAGTTGACATCCTTCACCTGGACTTGAAAGGAAGGGGGACGAAGCCAGAATAAGAAGGTGGAGGGGGAAGGAGTACAAGCTGGCAGGTGATAGGTGAGACCAGCTGAGGGGGAAGCTGGGAGGCGATTGGTGGAAGAAGTAAGGGGCTGAAGAAAAAGGAATCTGATTGGAGAGGAGAGTGGACCATGGGAGGAAGGGAAGGAGGAGAGGCACCAGAGGGGGTTGATGGGTAGGCAAGTAGAAGGTGTAAGGGGAGGGCCGGGAACCAGAGCGGGGAATGGAAAAAGGATGGGGGGGGGGTTAGAATTACCAGAAGTCAAGAAAAAAATTGATGTTCGTGCCGTCAGGTTGGAGGCCACCCAAACGGAATATGAGATGTCGCTAATCCAGTCTGAGGGAGACCTCATCATGGTGGTAGAGGAGGCCATGCACAGACATGAAGGAATGAGAATGGGGGGGGCGGAATTAAGGAAGGAATTCCAGAATCCCGGGTCTCGGCAGCTGAGAGCAGGGATAGATTGGAGGTATGCGGGATGTTCAACTGGAATCAGAGGGGGTCTGGTGCCGGGAAGGGCTGTAAGAAGGGAGGAGGTTACCAGCAGAGGGAGGAGGCAACGGAACGCGGGTTAGTTGGAGCTTAGGACCGGTGGATGCAGAACTAACATGGGTCAATGAGTTCATCTTGGCCAAACACAAGGACTTTATATTATCCTGCCCTTCAGCTCAGTAAAACACTCTAAGCTATAACATTCCTGGGTGTCAACATCTCTGAAGATCTATCCTAGACCCGGAAAGTTGATACATGCAAGGCATACTTCATTGGGAGTTAGAGGAGATTTGGAAAGACTCTAGCAAATTTCTGGAATTGTAATGTGGAAAGCATTCGGAAAGGTCGCATCGCCATCTTGTATGGAGGTTCCAACGCACAGGACCGGAAGAGCCTGCGGAGGGTCATAAGACTCAGTCAGCTGACTCACGGGCACAACCCTCTCCACCATCGGGGCCATCTTCAAAGGCATCCATCATTAAGGACCCCCGTCACCTGGGACATACCCTCTTCTTATCACTGTCATCAAGGAGGGGGAACCGGAGCCTGAAGACAGCTTGCTCCCCTCCGCCATCCAATTCCTTAACAGTCCATGAACAATTCTCCACTACTTTACTCCCTTTTTGCACTATTTCTGTACTTTACACAAAACATGGAGCATAGAGCGAGTCTGTGTATCTGGTGGGAGCAAAGGATGTTGGGAATAGTGAGGGTGGGGCGCCGCAGGAGGGGTGTGGGACAGGTGGTGGAGAAGGTGTGCCAGGGGAGGGGTGATGGCACAGGTACCCTGAGACACCAGGCAAGGTCACCTGATTCCAAACAACTGGTTTATTGACCATTACTGAATGTATACACCTCACACTTCTGCACAGCACTATATATTTCTCGTTGGAACTTACTTAGTAATATTTTGTGTATTGCACAGTCCTGCTGCCACAAAATAAATTTCATAGCATACTGTATGTCAGAGATAATGGACCTGATTTTGATCATATCTGTTACAAGTCGCTTGGCTGTGAATCTCAAAAACACCCCACCCTTAGTCACCACTCATTCTTCCATGTGCAAGTCTGTTCTACGAGTTCTGTCTATTATCTAAGAGTATTATATTCACTCTTTTTGTTTCTACATTACGTGTTACGGTGTGGATATAATATTTACTTGAAGGAACATGCCAAACTGGTTGATTCTTGTGATCAACATAGGGTGATGGTTTTACAGCTCTGTAACACAAAACTGATGCTCTGCAGCACAATATGTCATTCTAAATTAATATAAAAACAAAATTAAGTTTCCTCTGATAGCTTTCAGAAAATGCACCTTGTGTTAGGACATGTTTTGTAACAACATGATTCCAACTTCAAGGATAATTGACCTTAAGTAGTATTAAACTGTAATACTCTGATTCAATACAACACTGGGGACATTTGCAAAACATTATACAGGTTCAGTGCCCCTTATCCGAAATCCTGTAAAAGTTCACTGTGCACAATGATACCAGGGTGTGACAGTCACAATACTACAACAATCTGGAATAACATGTAAACCTGCAAACTAGCATACAACTGTATGCTGTACAACTGTACAGTTACGAGAATCTAGATTAGAGACTCTACAAGGCTAATTAGCCAACACGAGTGAATCTGCAGATGCTGGAAATAAATAAAAACACAAAATGCTGGCAGAACTCAGCAGGCCAGACAGCATCTATGGGAGGAGGTAGTGACGACGTTTCGGGCCGAAACCCTTCATCAGGAGGCTAGTTGGCCTCTTGGGTCTCAGAATCAGAATTAGAATCAGGTTTATTACACTGGACAAGAAAGCTTTTGCTTCCTGAATACTTTTGGGTGTATCTTATAGATTTTGGGCTGTTGGTCATGAAAATCGCCGTGAAATTTCCCGATCATGCACCTTTTTAAAAAAAAAAATCACCTGTAGTTGTTATTTCAATCCACAATTCAAAATAACTGATGCGCAGATTAGGGAAGGTGTTTTTGTTGGTCCACAAATCAAACAGGTCATCAATGACAGGCAATTCGAAGAACTTCTAGTGAGACCGGAGAAAATCACATGGAAGGCATTCAAGGATGTTGTTGAAAATTTTCTTGGCAACTACAGAGCACCAAACTACATGCAGCTGGTTGACAACATGGTTCAAGCATACAGAACCATAAAGTGCAACCTGTCACTAAAGATTCATTTTCTGCATTCCCATTTGGACTTCTTCCCTGCAAATCTTGGTGCTGTCAGTGACGAGCGTGGTGAAAGGCTTCACCAGGACATTGCGGTCATGGAGAAATGGAATCAGGGCAACTGGAATCCATCAATGCTGGCTGATTATTGTTGGGCACTTAAGCGAGAAGCCTCAGACACTGAGTACAAATGAAAATCATCAACAAAACATTTTTAGCTGAGTTGAACAATTGCAAAGTGTCAGCACCATTATGCAATTAAACACACACGTTGCCTGGACTGGAGAGAGTGCCTTATGAGAATAGGTTGGCCTTTTCTCCTTGCTAGCGATGGAGGATGAGAGGTGACCTGATAGAGGTGCATGACGAAGCTGGCTGAGTTTACAACCCTGTGCAGTCTCGCGCAATCCTCTGCATTGGAGCTTCCACATCAGATGCTGATGCAACCAGTCAGGCAGCTCTCCATGGTACATCTGTCACACACACCGGATCTCCCCAACCTCCTGATGAAACCTGGCCGCCGTTGTGCCCTCTGCATCTGTCACACACACACCGGATCTCCCCAACCTCCTGATGAAACCTGGCCACCGTTGTGCCCTCTGCATCTGTCACACACACACCGGATCTCCCCAACCTCCTGATGAAACCTGGCCACCGTTGTGCCCTCTGCATCTGTCACACACACCGGATCTCCCCAACCTCCTGATGAAACCTAGCTGCTGTTGTGCCCTCTGCATCTGTCACACACACCGGATCTCCCCAACCTCCTGATGAAACCTAGCTGCCGTTGTGCCCTCTACATCTGTCACACACACCGGATCTCCCCAACCTCCTGATGAAACCTGGCCGTCGTAGTGCCCTCTGCATCTGTCACACACACCGGATCTCCCCAACCTCCTGATGAAACCTGGCCGCCGTTGTGCCCTCTGCATCTGTCACACACACACCGGATCTCCCCAACCTCCTGACGAAACCTGGCCGCCGTTGTGCCCTCTGCATCTGTCACACACACCGGATCTCCCCAACCTCCTGATGAAACCTAGCCGCCGTTGTGCCCTCTGCATCTGTCACACACACCGGATCTCCCCAACCTCCTGATGAAACCTGGCCGCCGTTGTGCCCTCTGCATCTGTCACACACACCGGATCTCCCCAACCTCCTGATGAAACCTGGCCGCCGTTGTGCCCTCTGCATCTGTCACACACACCGGATCTCCCCAACCTCCTGATGAAACCTGGCCGCCGTTGTGCCCTCTGCATCTGTCACACACACCGGATCTCCCCAACCTCCTGATGAAACCTGGCCGCCGTTGTGCCCTCTGCATCTGTCACACACACCAGATCTCCCCAACCTCCTGATGAAACCTGGCCGCCGTTGTGCCCTCTACATCTGTCACACACACCGGATCTCCCCAACCTCCTGATGAAACCTGGCCGCCGTTGTGCCCTCTGCATCTGTCACACACACACCGGATCTCCCCAACCTCCTGATGAAACCTGGCCGCCGTTGTGCCCTCTGCATCTGTCACACACACACCGGATCTCCCCAACCTCCTGATGAAACCTAGCCGCCGTTGTGCCCTCTGCATCTGTCACACACACACCGGATCTCCCCAACCTCCTGACGAAACCTAGCCGCCGTTGTGCCCTCTGCATCTGTCACACACACACCGGATCTCCCCAACCTCCTGACGAAACCTAGCCGCCGTTGTGCCCTCTGCATAACTGCATCGACGTGTTGGGCCCAGGATAGATCTTCAGAGACGTTGACACCCAGGCACGTGAAACTCCTCACCCTTTGTACTGCTGATCCGTTACTGAGAACCGTTGTGTGTTCTCCCGATTACCCCTTCCTGAGGTCCACAATCAACTCCAGCATTGCTGAAACCATGGGCCGTCTGTGATCTGACCCCTTTCCCCAAACCTGATCGCCAAATGATCGTGGTCTTCAGCACAAAGTCCTCACACTAACCTTAGTCCTCGTCTAATCTCATTTCTCAACTGCAGCATTAATTCACCGTTTTGAGCCCTTGTCCTGGTCATGTGTCCCTGTTTGCAGAAGGTAAAAGAAATTGACTGACATATAAATTATTGCCCTTTGGAGAAGTAGACCACAAAACCATAAGACAAAGGAGCAGAAGTCGGCCATTCGGCCCATCGAGTCTGCTCCGCCATTTCATCATGAGCTGATCCAATCTCCCCTTTAGTCCCATTCCCCCACCTTCTCACCATAACCTGCGATGCCCTGACTACTCAGATACCTATCAACCTCTGCCTTAAATACACCCAATGACTTGGCCTCCACTGCCGCCCGTGGCAACAAATTCCACAGATTCACCACCCTCTGGCTAAAAAATTTTTTTCGCATCTCTGTTCTGAATTGGCGCCCTGCAATCCTCAAGTCATGTCCTCTCGTACTAGACTCCCCCACCACGGGAAACAACTTTGCCACATCCAGGAGATCTGCATTTCTTACCCAGTCTGGGGAATAAGGGACCATAACTGTGAACTTATCTAACAAAATATAATTTCCTTCTGCCTCCCTTGATTCCTTCCGGTTGTTATAGCCGGGGGTGGTAAAGGGGACCAGCTCCCATAACCTATAAAATGTTCCCAAAGGAGTGAGTGTCAGATAGCCTCTGACAACCAGTCCAGCTCCTGGCCTTCATGTGTGGCTTAACTGCTAGGCCCAGCAGAACCATTTCTACTGACAGGAGAAGGGCAAAGGTGGGTTACTGGCACCTTAAAACCAGTCGATTCGAGCAGATGGGACTCGTCAGCTGTGGTTGGCAGCTCATTTGGGAGAAGGAAAACTCTGATCTCAAACCTCCGCAGCCTTGCGGCTGCACCCGCTCATGGGGGAAGTTTCACGAGTGAACCCCGAGGGGGAAAATCCGGAGCTGGAGTCCCTAAGGCAGTCCTACATTAAGTTCCACACTGACAGGCAACTCCTGCGACATCACTGGTACCAAACTGTATCGGTCTCTGCCGTTCCTTTGGGTTCATCGGCTGCGTGGAGAGGGGCTTGCTGCATGGGCGCCAGCTCGCTCTCCATATTGTACTGCCCAGGCTTGTGTATCTAGACAACTGGGGCACAATATCCATGGCTATTTGAGGCACATGCCATTGGGAGTATTTAATCAGTAGTGGGGGAGTTATCCCTCCTACCACACCCAGCTATTACAACCTTAAGCAAGCTGGTCTGATTATTCCTGAGAAAAATTACAAGTGGTGTGGTCTGATTTTGGTCAGTTTTTACCCAAACGGTTCCCTGCTCTGGTTGGATCGCCATCACGGCGTGGCTCAGTGCTGCCACCTCTGTTAGAATCCTGAACAACAGGGCTGGCAAAATTCAAGGTTCAGAGCAAATCTGACGCCAGTGGCACGGTTGGCGGCACACGTGACCAGTAAGGCTGATCTTTTAAGGGCTGACAAGGGGCACTGAGAAAGCCAGGTCCACCTGCTCTTCTGCAGAGAGCACAGAGTGAAAGGAGGAAGGGTGAAGAGTCCAGCACACACTCGATGAGTGAGCATTGGGAGGAGATAGAAAAAGCCAAGGAAAGAAATGTATGTTCTGGCTAGACAACGTAAGCGAGGTGAAAAGGTGACTCATAAGACCATAAGATATAGGAGCAGAATTAGGCCATTTGGCCCATCAAGTCTGCTCCACCGTTTCATCATGGCCGATCCAATTTCTGCTCAGCCCCCAATCTCCTGCCTTCTCCCTGTAACCCTTCATGCCCTGACCAATAAAGAATCTATTGACCTCTGCCTTAAATGCACAGAAAGACTTGGCCTCCACAGTCACCTGTTGCAACAAATTCCACAGATTCACCACCCTCTGGCTGAAGAAATTCCTCCTCATCTCCGTTCTAAAAGGACGTCTTTCTATTCTGAAGCTGTGCTCTCTGGTCCTAGACTCTCCCATCTCAGGAAACATCTCACATCCACTCTATCGGGGCCTTTCAATGAGGCCATCCCCTCATTCTTCTGACTTCCATTACAGGCCCGAAGCCTTCAAACGCTCCTCATACGACAAACTTTTTTGTGAGCCTCCTCCGAACCCTCTCCAACGTCAGCACATCCCTTCTGGGATAAGAGGCCCAAACCTGCGCACAATACTCCAAGTGATTCACTCGGACAGAAAACGTTTTGTTTCTGATTTATTTGTGAACTTATAGAAATAAGAGTAGGTCATTTGGCCTTTCAATCCTGCTATCACTTAGAGCATAAGACACAGGAGCAGAATTAGGCCATTCAGCCCATCGAGTCTGTTCCACCATTCCATCATGGCTGATCCCGGATCCCACTCAATCCCATACACCTCGACCTCAGAAAGTTCTGAGTAATCATCATAAATGGGGTGTTCCTTGGTTGCCGTGGATGACCATGACATCATCTGTGTCTTGTCACACCCTTCGCTCTCCACGGAGCGTCACAGATTCACCTTCCCGGCCGTTGGATCTCACTGTAGATCCCATCCGCCCAGTCCACCGGAGCTGACTTTGCATGCTGGGACAGGCGTGTCCCTATCTCACCCGGGGTAGGAGGCCGCTGGCTACCCTCACCTGGTTTAGCCCGCCTGTCGAAGCGGTGTGCTGGGGTGAGGCTGCTCTCACATGCAAACAGATACTTGGAGCCACAGGGAGAGCTGAGTGTCTGGTGGGGACCAAAGGTGAGTGAGCTGCTCCAGAATGGACACAACAAGCCCCTTCCCCAGAGGTGTCACCCCTCCCTGGACACACTGTACACTTCAAAGGGACCAGTATAACATGTTAAACTTCTCTCTCCCCCACCCCCCAGAGCTTAGAGTAATTAATCTCTAGCTTGGGTGGCAGGGTGGAGATACGTCTCTACCAAAGGAGGTGATACCCTTGGGCAAGGTGTGGCACCTGCTTAGCCCCCAATCAGGGTCATGTGAACCCATGGGGGCAGGTGGTGGACGAACGTACAAGCAGCCGGTGCAGATCACAAGTCCCGGTTATGTGACCACTGACGCCAGGCAGACAATCTCTGAAGAGTATTGATAATGGCTGGGGTCACCTGTCTTGTAAAGACACTGTCCAGAAGAAGGCAATGGCAAACCAGTTCTGTAGAAAAATTTGTCAAAAACAATCATGGTCAAAGACCATGATTGCCCACATCATGCAACACAGCACATAATGATGATGTCATACGACATGGCACATAATGATGATGTCATATGACATGGCACATAATGATGACCTGAATCCCAACCAGAATCATGTTTAATATCACCAGGGTCCTGCTGAAGGGTCCCAGCCCAAAACGTCATCTGTACTCTTTTCCATAGATGCTGCCTGGCCTGCTGAGTTCCTGTCACATTTTGTATATATACATATTTTTAATAAAATTAAATAAGCAGTGAAAAAAACAAGTAAAAAAGTAGTGAGGTAGTGTTCATGGGTTCAATGTCCATTCAGAAATCTGATGGCAGAGGGAAAGAAGCTGTTCCTGAATCATTGAGTGTGCGTCTTCAGGCTCCTGTACCTCCTAGCTGATGGTAGCAATGAGAACAAGGCATGTCCTGGGTGATGGGGTCCTTAATGATGAACGCCACCTTTTTGAGTCATCGCTCCCTGATCAAACAAAAAAAAGCAGTATGTTCTAAGTCATTCTCTGTGAGAATGCTCTCTGTCTCATTTTGGGACGTTCCTGGATGATACAAAAGGAATTTCCCTTCCTGTTACCCGTAGCGCTCAGCGTTATTATACAGTGGGCATGCTTCCACACACCAATACCGTATCGTATTGGGTCACTGCACTGGCCTTGCTGAGGAGTTGTAACATCAACTTCACAGTCAGCCAAACTGAGAGTCAGGATGTAGCCTCCTAGCTCACGGAAACGTAGAAAACCTACAGCTCAATACAGGCCCTTCGGCCCACAAAGCTGTGCTGAACACGTCCTCAACTTGGGTTTATTCCCATCTCAAGGCATGGCATCTCGAATAAGGAGAGAAACTGAAAAACAACAAAATGTTCCATTCACACAAGGAAATATGAACAGATAAGTAAGAACTTAGTTAAGTTTCCTGCAGGTAAATGTTATAAGATTCTGACAAGTTAAGTTCTACAGGTTCAGTAAATAGTACGTGTAAGCTATGAGCACCTAGGTTAATAAACTCAAATATAACATTCTATTTCAGCAAAATCTTATTGATACCTTTTGCTTAACTTCTAAACAATATAACAAGCAATGCTTCTGCTGGGGAAATAACAGGATGGCTTTAGATAGAAATTGCTTTCGCTCCTAACATAAACCTCTGGCCATCTGCCAGCCAATATGCTTTCCTACTTACTACTTCCTGGATGCACAGGAAGTGACCTAATACCTAATACCTTTCTCATGCCATGGGCCGATACCATTAAGCAAGATGTCCGCGGACCCCAGGTTGGGGGCCCCATTCCGCAGTTTACAGGGAATGGTGGGAGAAGCAGAATACATCCAGTAGGTGGCACTTCTGTGGGTGAAAAATGCCTCGTTAATGACAGAGTCAGAGGACAATGGCCGGACTGGTGCTAGCTGACACATCGAACACACAGCACAGAAGCAGAAGATGGGCTACAACAGCAGCAGAACAGCAGAAAACTCAGTGGTCACTTTATTAGGTACAGGAGATACACAGTAAGGTAACTAGTGAGTGCATATTCCATAAAATTAAAATCCATATATCTCTGTCCACTGTTTTCAGTCATTGTAACATCAAACTCTCTGACAAATATCTGAAACATTTTGTGTTAACAATTGAGTGCTTTTAACCCTTCCAAAGTTCAAAGTTCAAAGTACATTTATTATCAAAGTATGTATACATTACACATCCTTGAGCTACATCTCCTTATAGGCAGCCACGAAACAAAGAAAGCCGATAGAACCCATTTAAAAAAAGACCGTCAAGCACCCTGAACGAAAGTGAGTCCAGCAACAACAAGCTGGAGCTGACCCCAGCCCCTGTTCGGAGCAGAGCCGAGCGAACGTCGGAGAGCCTCTGGTCCCGACTGCCTCCCCTCCCTGCCCCTTCAATCTGGCCCGGCTTTGAATCGTACAAACGCCAGGTCATTCCTCGCGCCAGGGCCCCGTCGGTTCAATACGCTCTGGGCCTGGACCTCGCTGCCGCGTCTCGGCCACACCCAGCCTTTCCAAGTCGGCCCGACGCTTAAATCGATCAAACCTCAGCTCTTTCCTCGCTCTCTGTTTTGGTGGACGGGCCTCGCCTCGACTCTGCCTCAACCGCACTTCGATTCTGCCTCGCACTCGCTTGCCTGCCTCTTCCTCGACTTCACCTCCCCTCCACTCTCCTCGTCTCCGCCTCACCTTCACCATTTGCGGTGATCGTTTACCAGAAATCTAATTTTTCCAGGCAGAAATATGGGATTTCGGGTCATCAGGAGCAGCAAGCGGATGTATCCCAGGAATCTAGTTTGGGATCAGTCCTGCCAATGGGGAAACTCCCTTTCCAGCTCTACAGAATTTAAACAGAATTCAGCAGCAGAACTGAAACAGCTCAGAGAGCGAGATCTATAAACACAGAAGTTGTAATTACTTACCAATATACTGGGCCAAGACAATTGCAGGACAATCTGGAAGTTCAAAGTAAATTTATTATCAAAAAATGTGTATGTCACCATATACTACCCTCAGACCTGCTTCCTTGCGGGTATTCACAGGACAACAGAATTTAGGAAGAACTATAAATAACAAAGACTGACAAACAACCAAAGGACTTTGCTACAACTTCGGGGTTTTTGCCTTTAACGAGCAGGTTACCAGCCGGTATCCAGTGTTACACTTGGGATCTTATTGAAAGGTATAAAATTCTAAAGGGATTGGACAGGCTAGATGCAGGAAGATTGTTTCTGATGTTGGGGAAGTCCAGAACGAGGGGTCACAGTTTAAGGATAAAGGGGAAGCCTTTTAGGACCGAGATGAGGAAAAACTTCTTCACACAGAGAGTGGTGAATCTGTGGAATTCTCAGCCACAGGAAACAGTTGAGGCCAGTTCATTGGCTATACTTAAGAGGAAGTTAGATATGGCCCTTGTGGCTAAAGGGATCGGGGGTATGGGGAGAAAGCAGGTACAGGGTTCTGAGTTGGATGATCAGCCATGATCATACTGAATGGCGGTGCAGGCTTGAAGGGCTGAATGGCCTACTCCTACACCTATTTTCTATGTTTCTATGTTACTACACAAGAAAGCAGCATTCACCAGTGATAACCCTCAGCAACCAGGCCATCCTCCCTTCCCGTGCTACTGTCAGGCAGGAGGAATAAGAACCTTGCAACCCACCAGCTCCAGGCTCAGGATCCGTTATTACTCAACGATCAGGCTGCTGAACAAATGTGGTTAGAGGACTTTAAGACACAGGAGCAGAATGAGGTCATTTGGCCCATCATGGCTGATCCAATTTCCCTCTCAGCCCCGATCTCCTGCCTTCTCCCTGACTAGCCTTTCATGTCCTGACCAATCAAGGACCTATCAAACTCTGCCTTAAATATACCCAATGACTTGGCCTCCAGACCCGCCTGTGGCAATGAATTCCACAGATTCATCACCCTCTGGCTAAAGAAATTCCTCCTCATCTCCCTTCTAAAAGGACGCCCCTCTATTCCAAGGCTGTATCCTCTGGTCTTAGACTCTCCCACCATAGGAAACATCCTCTCCACATCCACTCTGTCTGTGTCCTCTGGTCCCAGACTCCCCCAATATAGGAAACATCCTCTCCACATCCACTGTATCTGTGTCCTCTGGTCCTTGACTCCCCCACTATAGGAAACATCCTCTCCACATCCACTCTATCTGTGTCCTCTGGTCCCAGACTCCCCCACTATAGGAAACATCCTCTCCACATCCACTCTATCTGTGTCCTCTGGTCCTAGACTCCCCCACTATAGGAAACATCCTCTCCACATCCACTCTATCTGTGTCCTCTGGTCCTAGACTCCCCCACTATAGGAAACATCCTCTTCCACATCCACTCTATCTGTGTCCTCTGGTCCTAGACTCCTCCACTACAGGAAACATCCTCTCCACATCCACTCTATCAAAGCCTTTCAACACTCGATAGGTTTTGATGAAGTCACCCCTCACTCTTCCGAATTTTCGTGAGTAGAGGCCCAGAGCCCTCAAACGATCCTCATATGACAAACCTTCCAATCCCAGGACCACCTTCGTGATCCTCCATTGAACCCTCTCCAATAACTTCCTCCTCCTCAGCGCTGAACTGATTCCACAACCTACAGAGTCACTTTCAAGGACTCGTGTTCTTAGGACCTCTTTTTAAAAAATTTGAACAACTTGCCATCTTTTGCACATTGCTTATTCATCAATCTTGCTTATGTATTGTATTTTTTGTGAATTCTATTGCATGTCTTTATTTCCCTGAAAATGCCTGCAAAAAAAAAAGAATCTGGAACACAGAACAACACAGTATCAGGCCATTCGGCCCACAGTGTTGCACCTAACCAGCTAAAAAGCAAATAGAACACAAATCCCTCCTACCTACACCATGTCCATATCCCTCCATCTTCCTCACATCCATGTGCCTTTCCAAACGTCTCTTAGAAGCCTCTAATGTATTTGCCTCTGCCACCACACCAGGCATCCACCACTCTCCGAGTAAAAAACTTACCCCTCACATCTACCTTTAAACCAACCCTCTCTCACCTCCAATCCCTGTCCTCTGGTGTTAGCCGTTTCACCCCTGGGAATCGCGAGCTGGTATCAGGTGACATAAGTGTTCTCTAACAGTAAATGCAACTTCGTTTCTACAATTCCGTTAAGTTTTGTATTTCTACTGAAAAGTTAACATTTTTCTAATTGCCAAAGCAATTGTACAGCCCGAACTGTCTTAATGTAGAAAGCACAACTGATAATTCCTACGCAGCAGGCTTCCTTCAACAACAATTTAATATCAGCCTATTTTTGTGATGTTGGATAAGGTATAAATATTCACCAGGACAGTGGCTGATATCTTTGAAGCAGTGGCCATGGGATCTTTTACATCAGCTGTGAAACAGTTTTTCCCCCGAACCGTTAGGCTTCTGAACACCCTGCTCCCTCCCAGCATCCATGTACATGCTGTCCGAATGCCCTGCTGACCCCCTCTCGCACTCCCCCAACCCATAGGCACACTCCCATCCTACGCTGGACTGTCACCATGTGCGCGGGCAATTTTGGAACCCGAGTGCGGACAGACTCCAATGCAGAGATAACAGCCAGAGTTTATTCATAATAACTCCAACACAACATCGGTGCTCAGCCGAGCGACACTGCGAGATGTGGGACCCCTCGATTAGCGCTAATCAGGCATCCACTTAAATGATATCAGTTACACGGAACCCTGGAGCCTATCAAAATAAACTTAACAAGTTTAAACAGAAAGCACCAGGAGACCACGTTACAAAGAGCAAATATATCGGGGGGAAAAATCACAGGAAACTCGAAATGGTTAACGACTCTCGCAAAAAAAAGAACAATTAACCAATTCAAAGCAACACACGCAAAATGCTGGAGGGACTCAGCAGGTCAGGCAACAGCTATGGAAAATAACGCTGAGACCCTTCTTCAGGACCGGAAAGCAAGGGGGAAGGCGGCAGAATAAAATGTTGGGGGTGGGGGGGGGGGGGAGGAGGAGAGCTAGAAGGTGAAATCTGATGGTTGGCCAATTCAGGTGCTTTAAAAATCTCGGAGCCCAATGCTCTCCGACGCCCCACACGGGCCTAAAGAGCTCATTACACTGACCACTGTTCATCTTTCATTGCTGCTCTTTCACATATTTAGACGACGGCTTGTTTTGTAACGACAGTGTCAGTAACATTATACTGACATACACCTCGCTCTTTAAGTCAGCCTGTCAGTCCTCAGACGGTGCGACTCAGGGACTCGTCCTGATGTCATTCTGGGATTCCTCTGTATTGTAAGTAAATGCTGTGTTCTGCACCTTGGCCCCCGAGGAACGATATTTCATTTAGCTGTATACATGTGTATGTTTACTGTCAATAAACTCCAACACCTGTGTTACATCACAGAGCTACTTCAGTGCCTAAAGAATGGCTCTCCCTCAGTACACTTCTTTCTCTCTCTTTGCACTATTTAGTTAACTTAACATATATATATACTATATGTATGTGTGTATATATATATACACACACACACACACACTATATATGTAGTAAACCACAATGCTGTGCTGAATATGTACTTACTTTAGAAATTACCTAGAGTTACCCATAGCCCTCTATTTTTCTAAGCTCCATGTACCTATCAAGGAGTCTCTTAAAAGATCCTGTTGTATCTGCCTCCACCACCATTGCTGGCAGCCCGTTCCACGCACTCACCACTCTCTGTGTAAAAAACTTACCCTGGATATCCCCTCTGTACCTACTTCCAAGCACCTTAAAACTGTGTCCTCTCGTGTTAGCCATTTCAGCCCTGGGAAAAAGCCTCTGTATATATATATATATATATACACACACAGACATATACATTTACAGTAAATTTACAATTGCTATTATTATATATTGCAATGTATTGCTGCATAACAACTAATTTTACAACATTCGCTGGTGATAATAAACTTGATTTGGAAATAAGAGGGAGGGTGGGATGAATCTATTGCGAGCTATTATTGACTTGATGGGACCACGGTGTTGTAATAAGTAAGCAATTAACTAGTAATGTATTTATTCCTTTGTGTCACCTGCAGTGAAGATGTCAGATCTAAAGCCCAGTTGGATTTACACGAGGGGTATTCCTCAAACTTGCCCATCCTTCCACAACCTCTTTCCCTTTCAAGTCAAGTTTATTGTCATTTTGACCATAAACTGCTGATACAGTACACAGTAAAAATGAAACAACGTTCCTCCAGGACCCTGGTGCTACATGAAACAACACAAAACTACACTAGACTATGTGAGACAGCACAAGGCTACACTAAACTACAGACCTACACAGGACTGCATAAAGTGCACAAAACAGTGCAGGACCGTACAATAATTAATAAACAAGACAATAGGTACAGTAGAGGACAAATTACAATAGAATAATAAATGATGTAGATGTCAGTCTAGACTCTTGAGTATTGAGGAGTCTGGTGGCTTGGGGGAAGAAACTGTTACATAGTCTGGTCGTGAGAGCCCGAATGCTTCGGTACCTTTTCCCAGACGGCAGGAGGGAGAAGAGTTTGTATGAGGGGTGCGTGGGGTCCTTTACAATGCTGTTTGCCTTGTGGGTGCAGCGTGTAGTGTAAATGTCCGTGATGGCAGGAAGAGAGACCCCGATGATCTTCTCAGCTGACCTCACTATCCGCTGCAGGGTCTTGCGATCCGAGACGGTGCAATTCCTGAACCAGACAGTGATGCAGCTGCTCAGGATGCTCTCAATACAACCCCCGTAGAATGTGATGAGGATGGGGAGTGGGAGATGGACTTTTCTCAGCCTTCGCAGAAAGTAGAGACGCTGCTGGGCTTTCTTGGCTATGGAGCTGGTGTTGAGGGACCAGGTGAGATTCCCCGCCAGGTGAACACCAAGAAATTTGTTGCTCTTAACGATCTCAATGGAGGAGCTATCGATGTTAAGCGGTGAGTGGTCGCTCCGAGCCCTCATATAACCCTATAACAATTACAGCACGGAAACAGGCCATCTCGGCCCTTCGAGTCCAGGTCGAATGCTTACTCTCACCTAGTCCCACCGACCTGCACTCAGCCCATAACCCTCCATTCCTTCCCTGCCCATATACCTATCCAATATTTTTTTAATAACAAAATCGAACCTGCCTCTACCACTTCTACTGGAAGCTCGTTCCACACAGCTACCACACTCTGAGTAAAGAAGTTCCCCCTCGTGTTACCCCTAAACTTTTGCCCCTTAACTCTCAACTCATGTCCTCTTGTTTGAATCTCCCCTACTCTCAATGGAAAAAGCCTGTCCACGTCAACTCTATCTATCCCCCTCATAATTTTAAATACCTCTATCAATTCCTGAAGTCAACAACCATCTCTTTTGTTCACATTCAGAGATAGGTTGTTGGCTCTGGTGAAAGCCTACCCTTGCTGGAGTACACTTCCGCCTCTGCAGGGGCGCCCAACCCTTTTTAGTGCCACAAACCCTACAATTAACCAAGGGGTCCGTGAGCCCCAGGTTGGTCTATTGGATGCCATTCAGATATTCAATTACAAAAGGTTTAATTGTTTATTTGTTTGCTGTTTTGTCTATTTATTTGGCAGTACAACGCAAAGCCGCCCCAGCAGCCCCCGACAAACCCTAGCCCAATCACAGGACAATTTACGATGACTATTAAAACCCACCTGGTCCGTCCTTGGCCTGTGGGAGGGAACCGGAGCAGCCGGGAGATCCGGCGCGTCCCACAGGGAGGGCGCGCAGAGACTCCTTACGGAACGGTGCTGGAGTTGAACTCCGAATTCGGGAATTCCCCGAGCCATCCCACCCCACCCTGACACCCAAGTCTAACTGCATACTGCCCCAGAGGGCAGAGGCAATTAAACACGTTGCTGAACCACTCGGGAAATCACGGACTTTCCCAGCTGAAACTATGCCATTTCCAACTCCTCCCCGCTGTTCGGTCCTCAAGTCCGCAGGCACTGAGACAAAACCGACCCCGCCCTCCCCACCGGTATCCCAAGCTAAAGCTTTTTGTCACCTGCCTGTGCATGTACACAACCAAACGAAACAAAGCCCCTCCGGACCACGGTGAGCCCACAAAACATACATCACACACACACTTTGTCTTCGGTCGTCCATTGGAATCCAATGACGACGTCCACTCCTTTATCAGTGAGATATCACCATATAACAATTACAGCACGGAAACAGGCCATCTCGGCCCTTCTAGTCCGTGCCGAACGCTTACTCTCACCTAGTCCCACTGACCTGCACTCAGCCCATAACCCTCCATTCCTTTCCTGTCCATATACCTATCCAATTTCACTTTAAATGACAATACCGAACCTGCCTCTACCACTTCTACTGGAAGCTCATTCCACACAGCTACCACTCTGAGTAAAGAAATTCCCCCTCGTGTTACCCTTAAACTTTTGCCCCCTAACTCTCAACTCATGTCCTCTTGTTTGAATCTCCCCTACTCTCAATGGAAAAAGCCTATCCACGTCAACTCGATCTATCCCCCTCATAATTTTAAATACCTCTATCAAGTCCCCCCTCAACCTTCTACAGTCCAAAGAATAAAGACCTTTGACTATACAGTCCTATCCTGGACCCACAAGCTCTATTGCAGGTGGGACATGTATATGTGGTAGTGGTGGTCGTGATGGCAACCATGGCTGCATTTCTCCTGGCTCTCTCCCGCTGTCTTCTGGTTGTTCTTTCCATCTCCAGAATACGAACCCCGTCCCTACACAGCTGTCGCCAAGTGTTACGGTCAGCATCAACATCCTCCAGGTCCTCGGGTCTGATCTTGTACTTCCTTAAAGCATTCTTCATCTGATCCTTATAGCGCTTCTTCGGTCCTCCAGCTGAGCGTCGACCATGATGTAGCTGGCCGTATAACACTCTGTGGGGTAGCCGACATGGGGGCATCCTTATCACCTGCCCCAGCCACTGCAACTGACGCTGGGTGATAATGGCCTCAATACTTCTGCAGTTGGTCTTTACAAGTATTTCAGTGCGAGGCACCCGCTCATGCCAGGTAATTCCCAGGATGCGCTAGAGGCAGCTTATGTGGAAGCGTCTCTCTCTCTCTCTCTCTCACACACACACACACACACACACACACACACACACACACACACACACACACACACACACACACACACACACGCACACACACACACACACTCACACACACACACTCACACACACACACACTCACACACACACACACACTCACACACACACATACACACACACACTCACACTCACACACACTCACACACACACACACTCACACACACACACACTCACACACACACACTCACACACACACACACTCACACACACACATACACACACACTCACACACACACACTCACACACACACACACACACACACATATACACACACACACACACACACACTCACACACACACACACACACACACACACACACACACACACACACACACACACACACACACACACACACACACACACACACACACACACACACACCAAACTATTACCACCAGTAAGTTAATAAAGTATAATTCAAAATGGATTAGTGCACAGCACAGGTAGCTCGCTGGCCTGGTGACAGGGAACTCATCATTCTCACAGCCCGAGGGAAGCGGCTGTTACCCAGTCCTGATGCTCCCGCACCTCCTTCCTGACGGTAGTGGGTCGAAGAGATTGTGGGATGGGTGGGAGGGATCCTCCGTGGAGCCTGCGTCCGTGTTTACGGGGGGGAATCTCCGAACACCGGCGGCCCTCGCGCTTAGCCGGCGCTCCGGTCCCGGGACCCGAAACCGTTCGCAGAGAGCGGGCAAGCGCCCTCGCTGAACGGGCGAGTCTGCTCAACCTCTCCCGGCTCTGCTCGGCTCTGTCCAGCCCGGGTCGTTGTGGCTCGCGGGGAAGGAGAGTGGTTCCGTTCCTACCCGGCGGAGGGGCCTACAGTCTGCGGGTCCTTCAAACGGGCGCTCAAAACCTGTACAGGCCAGCGTGATAGTGCCACATTGTAAAGAAACCTTGGCTGTTTAAATTCCATCCCAAAACGCAGGCAACACTTCATCTCCAAAAGCTAGTAGTCGAGTGTGGTGCTCCTTTGATGGAGAACGGGTGCAGGCTGATGCGCCGGGAACCACCGCACGGTCCGGGA
The DNA here is from genome assembly GCF_048418815.1 of Hemitrygon akajei. Classification (NCBI taxonomy): domain Eukaryota; kingdom Metazoa; phylum Chordata; class Chondrichthyes; order Myliobatiformes; family Dasyatidae; genus Hemitrygon; species Hemitrygon akajei. Next base: position 39,926,725 of record NC_133148.1, read on the forward strand.
CAGATCGGGGTCCCGGTCCGTGACAGATCCGGGTCCCGGTCCGTGACAGATCGGGGTCCCGCTCCGGGACAGATCCGGGTCCCGCTCCGGGACAGATCGGGGTCCCGGTCCGTGACAGATCCGGGTCCCGGTCCGTGACAGATCCGGGTCCCGGTCCAGCGGCAAGACGACCGCGACCCTTCACTTCTGAATCAGAATCAGTTTAATATCACCGGCATATTGTTGCGAAATTTGTTACCTTTGCGGCAGCAGTACATTACAATGCATAATAATAATTTCTAAACTGCGAATTACAATATATATTAAAAAGTTAAATTAACTAAGTAGTGCAAAAATAGAAATTAAAAAAGTAGCGATGTTGAGTTCATGGGTTCAATGTCCATTTAGGAATCGGATGGCAGAGGGGAAGAAGTTGTTCCTGAATCGTGAGTGTATGTCTTCAGGCTCCTGTACCGCCTTGCTGAAGGCAGAAATGGGAAGAGGGCATGGCCTGGGTGGTGGTGGGGGGGTCTCTAATTGCAGAAATGGGAAGAGGGCATGGCCTGGGTGGTGGTGGGGGGGTCTCTAATTGCAGAAATGGGAAGAGGGCATGGCCTGGGTGGTGGGGGTCCTCAACGATAGACGCCGCCCTTGAGGATGTCCTCCGCGGAGGCTGGTGCCCATGATAGAGCTGGCGTGCCCAATAGGGACTCGGGGCGTTCCCGAGTTCGCAGGGAGTTTGTACGGCCTCCGGGAACTCCGGTGTCCTCCCACGGTCCAAAGACGAGCCAGTTAGTAGGTTTGTAAATTGTCCCGGGATTAGCCCGGGGTTAAGCGGGTGTGGGTTGCTGGGCAGGGCGGCGTGTTGGGCCTGCTCCGCTCTCTATCTCTTAATAAATAATAATTAATGAGGGGCACACGGGTGTGAGGAGAATGGTTACGCAGGAGGGGAGGGTTAGATTGATCGGGGTGGAGGTAAGGGTTCGATCCTGACTTTGGGCGCTGTCTGTATGATCAGCCATGATCACAGTGAATGGCGGTGCTGGCTAGAATGGGCCGAATGGCCTACTCCTGCACCTATTGTCTATTGTCTATTGACCCTGTGGATCTCCCCCGCCCGCCCGGTTTCCTCCCACATTTCAAAGATATATAGGCCGCGGGTTGATTGGCCGTAATAAATGTCCTGTTGCGTGTAGGTGCGAATTTGTGTGAGCGCTCAGAATTGGAGCCAGGGCGGACTCGTCGGGCCGGAGGGGTTGTACCCTACTGGTGGGCCGAAGGGTCCACGCGGTGCTGTAACTGTTCTATGTTCTAATGATCTGCCCTCTGAATCGAGTCAGCGAGGCGACAGATCGCCAACTCCCACCGCGCGAAATGGCGTCGATGCTGAATGGAATTCCCTCTGCCTCGATTCCTACGACAGGGGAGGGGACAGTCCGTCGGCGGCTGGAGGGTGCGTCGAAATGACTTGGGGTGGTGAAATAAACGCCGCACAGAAGTTCCACATGGCGGGTGAAAGGACTTAAACATAGAAACATAGAAGATAGGTGCAGGAGTAGGCCAATCGGCCCTTCGAGCCTGCACCGCCATTCAGTATGATCATGGCTGATCATCCAACTCAGAACCCTGTACCTGCTTTCTCTCCATACCCCCTGATCCCTTTAGCCACAAGGGCCATATCTAACTTCTTCTTAAATATAGCCAATGAACCGGCCTCAACTGTTTCCTGTGGCAGAGAATTCCACAGATTCACCACTCTCTGTGTGAAGAAGTTTTTCCTCATCTCGGTCCTAAAAGGCTTCCCCTTTATCCTTAAACTGTGACCCCTCGTTCTGGACTTCCCCAACATCGGAAACAATCTTCCTGCATCTAGCCTGTCTAATCCCTTTAGAATTTTATTCGTTTCAATAAGATCCCCCCTCAATCTTCTAAATTCCAGTGAGTATAAGCCTAGTCGATCCAGTCTTTCTTCATATGAAAGTCCTGCCATCCCAGGAATCAATCTGGTGAACCTTCTCTGTACTTCTCTAACCCTCTCTAATGTACTTCACCCAACCAATCGCATGATGTCGCACAGCAGAAAGCGGCCTGTCTCTCTATTGACAATCCACTAACCCCACTTAGCAGAACGCGGTCCACAGCTTTCTGAGCCTGGGCGATTCAAATGTTTGCCCAGATTTGAGATTTTTCATAAAGGTACGCAAAATTATGAGGGGTATGGGGGGGGGAGTGCAATCAGGCCTTTTTCTCACTGAGGTTGGGTGGGATTACAACCAGAGGTGATGGGTTAAAGGTGAAAGGTGAGAAGTTTAAGGGGAACATGAGAGGAAACTTCTTCACGCAGAGGGTGGCGAGAGTGTGGAGCGAGCTTCAATAGACAATAGGTGCAGGGGTAGGCCATTCGGCCCTTCTAGCCAGCACCGCCATTCGCTGTGATCCCGCCACGAGTGGTGCGTGCGAGCTCAATGTCAACATTTAAAGGAAGTTTGGATGGGTATGTGGACGGGGGGGGGGGTATGTGGACGGGGGGGTATGTGGACGGTGGGGGTATGTGGACGGTGGGGGTACGGGGGGGCTACGGTCCCGGTGCAGGTCAATGGGAGTAGCAGTTTAAATAGTTCGGCACGGACTAGATGGACCGAATGGCCTGTTTCTGTGCTGTCCAGTTGTTTTTCTGTATTTATAATGTATTACAACGTGTTGCTGCCGCAAAGTTAACGAAGTTCACGACATTCGCCGGTGATATCAAACCTGGTTCGGTACTCTGATTCCGTCTACCCTCGGCTCTCCGTTCCGGAATTAAACCGAGCAAGTTTACAGAATCCGGACTGCTCAGAACGAACAGGCACGACACGAACAAGTTGCGAGTGAAGTCCCGGGCAGGCACTGTAAAACCTAGCAGGGTGCTGGGGGAGATGGCAGCTAACTCTGTCCTTGAGTACAATTGACAATTAGCCTCCTGGTCAATAAAGAAGGAAAATAGTGGAAACAAACAACACCGGTGTGTGTGTGTGTGTGGGGGGGGGGGGTGCTACAGTTAAATTTCAAGTCGAATCTGAACTGGTGCCTTTCCGGTCCTGATGAAGGGTCTCGGACCGAAACGTCGGCTCTTTATTCCTGTCCATAGAGGCTGCCTGGCCTGCTGAGTTCCTCCGGTATTGTGTGTGTGTCTGAGTGAGTGAGTGTGTGTGTGAGTGAGTGTGTGGCTGTGAGAGAGAGAGAGAGAGAGTGAGTGTGTGTGTGTGTGTGTGTGTGTGTCTGAGTGAGTGTGTGTCTGAGTGAGTGTGTGTGTGTGAGTGTGTGTCTGAGTGAGTGTGTGTGAGAGTGAGTGAGTGTGTGTCTGTGAGAGAGAGAGTGAGTGAGTGTGTGTGTGTCTGTCTGTCTGTCTGAGTGAGTGTGTGTGTGTGACCCTGGATTTAAATTTCGGAGAGTCTCAGAAACGTCTTGAACCAGGAATATTAATTTCTGGCCTGACCCACTGACTCTTTCCAGTGCCTTTACTACATTTTATTTAAGATTTCCGTTATCTGTAGTTTCATCTCAAGTCCCCCTTTTTAAAATTCGTTAAAGTGCATTTTGAAAAATCCCTGTCGAATTTCCGGACAGAGAGTTCGATAGAGGCATCTCCCTGGATTTCACCAACGGCACTTTCAAAGTGTTGAGGATAGGCAAGCTCTCAGCTTTCGAGACCGCACCATAATGTCGGGAAAATAGTTCGTAAGCAGTGCACAGAGAAGAGGGGGCAGGTCATCCACCGCTCCCCCTCTGCTGACCGTTCTGCAGTCGGTGGCACACCGCTACAGTGTTACTGAAAATGTAAACTTTAAAAAACTACACATGCTGGAAACCTGCAATAAAATCAAACGGGAAAAAAAACACAAACAGGAAACATCTAACAGGTCGGGCAGCGTCTGTGGAGAGAGAAAGCAAGGAATCCGTTCTGTATTTCTTCTCACCGATGCAGGGTTTCGGCCCGAAACGTCGACAGTTCACAAACACAAGAGATTTTGCAGATGCTGAAAATCATGAGTAACACACATATTCACACACACTCACACTCACACACCACACTCCACACACTCACACACCACACTCCACACAGTCACACTCACACACCACACTCCACACACTCACACACCACACTCCACACAGTCACACTCACACACCACACTCCACATACTCACACACCACACTCCACACACTCACACTCACACACCACACTCCACACACTCGCACTCACTCTCTCTCTCTCTCGCTCACACACACACAGACACACACACACACACACACACACACACACACACACACACACACACACACACACACACACACACACACACACACACACACACACACACACACACACACACACAAAATTCCGGAAGAAATCTCAGTACAGTATCGCGGTGGTCAGCACAATGCTTTACAGTACCAGTGACCCGGGTTCAATTCCCGCCGCTGTCTGTACAGGTTTGTACATTCTCCCCGTGACTGTGTGGCTATGTGTGTGTCCTCTCGCAGTTCCTACAAAGACAGCGGCAGGTTAACTGGTCATTGTAAATTGTCCTGTGGTTAACTGGAATGAAATCGGGAGATTGCTGGGCGGGAAGCTCATTTCCGCACTGTACAGTATCTCGATAAACAAATGAAGTCAGAAGGTCAGGCAGCATCTATGGAAATGAATAAACAGTCGGCGTTTCGAGCCAAGATCTTTCACCAGGACTGTACTTTGTGTGCGTTACCATATAACCATATAACAATTACAGCACGGAAACAGGCCATCTCGGCCCTTCTAGTCCGTGCCGAACGCTTACTCTCACCTAGTCCCACCGACCTGTACTCAGCCCATAACCCTCCATTCCTTTCCCGTCCATATACCTATCCGATTTTTTTTAGAAGACAGTATCAATTACGTTGACAATCCCCCGCCCCCCACACACAGATAATTCTCCATGTGCCAAATTAGATACAAACCCTTATCTAATAATTTGTTAGCTCCAAACTATGAAGTGGGATGGCAGGGAGACAGGCTGTGTTCTGACCCAAAACATCAACCATTTCTCTCTCCGCAGATGCCGCCTGGCCTGCTGAGATTTTTAAAAACATTTTTGTAACATTTCTAACTCCATTTACAGTTTAAGTTTAGAAAGGTTTGTAAAAATGTCACAATTTTTCTGACTTTAGTTTTTAACCTTTTAATATTGAATGTTTTTACATACCTCGTTACAAATAAACATAAGTTCCTCCAATACTGATATTATACAGATAAACGGTCTGTTTTCAATAATTTATCCCCCTCCCATTACACTCATTAGTAAATTGTGCCTTCAATCTGTTATTTACATAATAAATAATCCGGTCCCGGGCCTTCAGAGGACCAGGGGGTTGAAGGGAGAGTTTGGGGTCTGGCTGGGGAGGAAGGTATTGGGGAAACTAGAATAAGGCCTGCTGAACTCTTCGCTATGTTTGAAGAGCGGGGGGGCCATTACACCGAGGGAGGCGGCCGGTCCGGTCACCGGCGGGTGCTGGAACTGTGAGATGAGGTAACCGGCCTGGCCGGCGAGCAGGTTAACGGAGCACGGTCTGTAGGAGGCGGGGATGGCGAGTCCGTGGGGCAGAGAGGTGGCCAGGGCGACCTGGTGATGGGCAGCGCCGAAGGGCAGGTCGAGAGCGGCCAGTTTGTCGCCGCCGGCGCCGAGCTGCTGCGACAGGACGGCGGCGTACGAAGCGGCGGGGTCCGGGTACGAGGCCGCGGCGCCGAGGCTTGGGTGGGCTTGGTGCAAAGAGAGCAGGGGGGACACGGGCCAGTAGAGCGAGCCGGCCAGCGCCAAGCCCGGGGAAGCGAGCCTTGCTCCCCTTTTGAAAGCCAGCTTAGCCCTGGTCGAGGTCGACCTCCTCCGCAGCTTGCCCGTCGCCCCTCCGATGAAGACGTCATCGCTGGAAGGGTCAAGCATCCAATAGTTGCCCTTGCCCGGGTCATCGTAGTGCCTCGGCACCTTGACGAAGCACTTGTTCAAGCTCAGGTTGTGTCTGATTGAGTTCTGCCAACCCTGTTTGTTCTCCTTATAATAGGGGAAATTCCGCATGATGAACTCGTAAATGGCACTCAGCGTCAACCTCCTCTCCGGACTCTGGCGAATAGCCATCATGATCAGAGCATTGTAGCTGAAAGGGGGCTTTTCGTGCTTGACACCGTCTCTGTTCCCTTCTCCGTTCCCTCCATCTCGCTCTGCCTCCTTCCCCGGGACGTCCCGTCCCGGCAGCGTCCCGACACCGGACGGCCCGTCCTCCTCGCGATCAACTCCCTCCACCTTCAGCTCGGGGCTGCCCCCGATCATCGTCTCGGGCAGAAGGTTCTTGATGGCGAAGGGCGCTCTGTCGGACACTTTGGGCTCCCCCATGGCCGCCACGACATCCAATTCTCCCGGTAATCTCCCCGCGAATGTCAAATCGCGGAATCCGCCCCCCAAACGCCTCGAAGATTTGCCGGGCCCCTCCCTCTCGGGTCCCGCAGCCTCTCGCCAATAGCCTCGCTGCTCGACGCCACTGGAGCCAATCAGCATCCCCCGATCTGCCCCCCTCCCAACCCACCGAAGGAGTTCATTCCCAAATCCAGGCTCAGAGGCCCACTGAAAATATTAACGGATTTATTTATTTTTGACCCCCTCGCGATGAAAGTTAGGGCTGCGCGTAATCCGGAATGTCTGGAAGGTAAGGAACCTGTCTTCTATCTCGTTCATACTGCGTTAAATAAATAAAACATGTCTAAAGCACGAATTCAAAGGCAGAGAAACGGACAGGCTCAAATATACTTCTAGATACTTAAAAATCATTTATTTGTACTTTGAAGGCTTTAAAACACACCTGCCCGACACAAAGACACATTGCCACACGCGGTAAAACGCACTGCGCACGGACACAATTAAACGCGCTCAAGTACATAACGCGACTCCAGAAATCACACACAGGTTAAACACCGACTCAGCCTCGCCGAGAGAGAGAGAGGGAGAGAGTTTAAAAATAAATTTATTCCGCATACAGCTGGAAGTATTCAAAACACAAATACGGATCGATGTGTCCGTGGAGATTTGTTTTTAAAGTTCCACAGACACAAGCACACCAAACTGTAGAACTCAGAAGCGTACTTAGAAAAAACATTCCAGGGCGACTCACGCAAAATGCTGGAGGAACTCAGCAGGTCCGTGGAAATGATTAGATAGATGGTCGACGTTCTGGGCCGAGACTCTTCTTCGGGACTTAGAAAATATTCGGGAAGCTTAAACAGACAGACAGAGACACACAAACAAACACACACACACAAAGGGAGAGAGAGAGACGCAGGCACACACAGGCCTCTATAGACAAACCTAACCTCAAACACGTATGCTTCAAATTCAAACGCACGAATATATTTTTTAAACACCTCATACAATCCACACCGAAACAAAATCTCAACTGCACGCGCAGATAGACGCTCGGTAAACCGGTTTAAAACGGTTACGGGTCATGGCATGAATTTGAAAAGGGTTTAAGGAACGAACGGCCTGAAGTGAATTTTGCCCTTTCAGAAGATAAATTATGGGTTTTTTTTGTGTACTTGTCAAGTGCAGGTAAATTCTGGGAGAGAAATGGACATTTTAAGGATGAAACGGCGTCTGTTACAAAGGCGCGCGAACAGTAGAAGATAAATTTAATTACAACTCTAGGTAAAGTTAGACTAAATGTATATCTGACGTGTTTATCGTTCTCCTAAAACTACGCGCGAAATCCCTACCGAGTAAAGATCGGTAACATAGAACATTTTTTTTTAAAACATAGACCGCAGATCAGCCCAATATTTATTATGGTCCACGGTCCACGGTCCACGGTCTAGTTCAGAACCAATTAAATTGTTAATCAAATAGTATTCAACAGAGACAGTCGAAAGCGTTGGGTCACGAACATTAATACTTACCGGGGGGGGGGGGGGGGGGGGGGGGAGATAGAGGAGAAAATGTTACCGGGACGGAGATAATTAGAAAATAAACAAACATCGTCGGGAGAGACTAGAGAAAAAGCGGGAAAGAGTGATTTAGCGTTAGGACGCATTTTGAGATCGGTACCTGTGGACATTAAATATATTAGGAAAAGCTACGGATAACCTCATAAACACTACTTAATTATTCCTGATGAGTCCCGATGGAGGGTCTCGGCCCGACATGTTGACTGTCCATTCATTCCCACAGGCGCTGCCCGACCTGCTGAGTTCCTCCAGCATTTTGCGTGTGTTGCGCTGGATTTCCAGCATCTGCAGAATTTCTCATGTTTGTAACTTTAATTATTCATTTTGCAATATTAGTAGCATTACAGAATCTTCTGCTCTGTTTAACACCATCACGCATAGTCTGCGAGACTGTTTAACTGGTGATTTTTTAATGTCCGTCCGCGTGTTTAAATGCATCTGCCTGTCTCTGCTGTGGGTCTCTGTGTTTTCCGCCTTTCTGTCTACCGATCACTTTATTTATTTATTGTAAGTCATCGTAATTTTATGTCCGTTCCGCTGCCGAAAAGTAACAAATTCCGCATCATATAACTGCGTTCCAAAAGGAAGAAAACTTGATCTGAATAAATAATTTCTTTTAAGTAACTGCGACCTCGCCCGTGCAAAAGTCTGTAAAAAATCTGTAATTCGAAGATGATTTCAAAATGGTGAAATTAAAAGTTTCTAAATATTAAAAAAAACTATAAAGAGCGGCAAAGAGTAAAAGAAAACTGAACTGAATCAATATTTGGTGAGACAGCCGGTTAAAACTGCATCAAATTTCTTAGGTACGCTGCCGTGCAGTTTTATAACAAAATGGTCTGGCGGGTTGTTCCAGGCATCTTGGAGGACTGGCCGCAGTTCTTGGGCAGACTTTGGCTGCCTCGCTGGCTTCTGTCTCTCCAGATAATCCCAGACGGCCTGACGATGTTGAGATCAGGGCTCTGTGGAGGCCAGACCCTCTGAAACCAAAACCCTGGAGTATTAAGACTTTTGCACACTGCTGTTGATCTGTCAGAATTTCCGTGCAGGGACGCTGAAGAATAATTGCCAACAAACTATTCGTCGTGATCTTCAAAACGTTATTTTAATTTCTCAGCCAGTGATGTCTGAAATGTCTGTTCCCCTCTCCCTCGACAGTCACCCGATTTAATGTCGGCAACCGAAGTAGACCCCGGTTTGAAATTCCCCAGTCAGAGAACGGCGAGATGAACTTAACGTCTTGTGTTTGGGCATTTGATGTCATCTTTGTCGCGGCAGTTTCTTTTAATCGATAGTAAACACAGGAGGTTCTACAGATGCTGGAAATCTTGAGCAAGGCACGCACAAACACACACACACATACACAATACAGGATGAATTTGGAGGCCAGGCAGCATCTATGCAGGGGAATTAAACAGTCGCCGTTCCGGACTGGGACCCCTCATCGAGTCTCGGACAGAAACACGTTTCCACTGACGCTGCCCGACCTGCTGATCTCCCCCCGCGTTTCGTCCGTGCTCCTTTAACCACGATTAAACAAAACCTTGTAGAACCAGGGGCGGTCATCTTGTTTATAATTTCTAATAGAAAGTTAGGGGGAGAAAACACTAAACTAATTATTAATAAACACTGCGTTTATAGAAACGCTCTGGTTGAAGTAACGCGATGCCCATTTGCCCCAGGGGCTTTAAACCTACGAAGACAATTATTCGACCCAGTTTGAGGAGGAGTTACATTTCTGAATTGGGGGGATGAATTGTGATTTTTATTTAAAATTTAACCTCCCTGTCGGTTCGGTCTGTTGTTGACAATCACACCCCGAATGATTTGGCTCACCGCCCGTCTACAGCTTCGATGTAAGTATGGTTTTAAACAATTTTTAAAAAGAATCTTTGTCTTCTTTTTACAAATAGACTATCTCCACCGTCCCAACTGCAGTAGGGGGGACTGTGCCGAATTTACTAGTAAAGAACTAAAAAGTCTCGGTAATTTCTCCCAACATTCGAATTAAATGTCTCCTCTTCATTTCTTTACCGGGGTTAAAGCGCATCCGGTGATAAAAATGCAAATAATTTCATAGTTGGCCTAGAATCGAATTTACTGGTAGTTTTAAAACGATAAACTCGGGGTTTTAAACGTGATTAAACATCCGTTTATTCAGCGAGTATAGTTTTAGACACCCGCTGCGGTGTTTCAATGCTTAGCGTTTATATGTCTGTAAAATCTTTACAAATTACGTCCTTTTTTAAATAAAATCTGCGTTTAAAAGACATTTTTTTCAGATTCATGCACGTTGTTTTCTCGCTCTCAACTCCTTTTTCGGAGGTGGGGTAAAAATAATATCGAAAACTTTTGTCGCCGGGTTAAACACGGCGAGCGGTCCGAAGGCAATTCGCATTCTGCAAATGTCTTCAATTTATAAACCTTCTTAAACCCGATCATTTAACGCGACACCGTGCAAATTATAAACGCGAGAAAATCTGCAGATGCGGAAATCCAGAGGCAAACACACGCAAAATACTGGAGGAACTCAGCAGGTCAGGAAGCATCTATGCAGATAAACAAACGGCGTTCCTCTAAAATTGTGTGTGTGTGTGTGTGTGTGTGTGTGTGTGTGTGTGTGTGTGTGTGTGTGTGTGTGTGTGTGTGTGTGTGTGTGTGTGTGTGTGTGTGTGTGTGTGTGTGTGTGTGTGTGTGTGTGTGTGAGACGTTGCAAATTATCCCCAATTTCTGTTTAAGAATTTCTTTCCCTCCCTCTGCGACATTTATTTTTTTTCAGACAGATCAAAATACTCATTTATTCACTTAATTGTCTTTCCAGTTTATTTTTAAAATCCGAGTCAATTCGCTCCCATGAATACGGCAATAAATTAAATAGAATAGGTTAACCTTTTTTTCCTGAACTTCTGAAGTATTTAGGAAACTTTTGGATACATTTCGTGCGGATAGGTGGGGACGTGTCAGTAAGTTAACTGAACAATAACTGCCGATACCGCAGCTTTTCCGGCACTTGCCCTCTCTCCTTCGCCATTTCCCATTCCCGTTTCCCTCTCTCACCTCATCTCCTTACCTTCCCATCGCCTCCCTCTGGTGCTCCTCCCCCTTCCCTTTCTTCCATGGCCTTCTGTCCTCTCCTATTAGATTCCCCCTTTTCCAGCCCTTTGTCTCTTCGACCAATCGACTTCCCAGCTCTTTACTTCACCCCGCCCCCCTCCCCCGGTTTCACCCATCACCCGCCACCTTGAACTTCTTCCTCCCCTCCCCGCCTTACTCTGAGTTCGCTTCCTTTCCAGTCCTGATGAAGGGTTTTGACCCGAATCATGGACCGTACTCCTTTCCCATGAATGCTGCCCGGCCTGCTGAGTTCCTCCAGCATTGTGTGTGTGTTGCTGCAGATGATGGAAATCTGAAATAAAATCGCTGACGTTTCACAGCCGTTCTTTCTCTGGGGCGGGGGTGGGGGGTTAATTTATACCTGATCCGCCGATTGAGAAACTAACCCATCGCGCGTCTCCTGAATTATATTTTGGAAATGCAGATGGGCTGTCTGCGTGGAGTCCGCACGTTCTCCCGGGTGAGCTGGCGGGTTTCTATCCGGGACTCTGGTTTCCTCCCACGTCTCCGAAGCAGAGCGGGTGGGGTTGAGGGGTTCATTGGCCGCTGCAAGTTGCGGCAAGTAGGCGAGGGGCAGAATCTGTGGAATTAAAGTTAGTAGGTGTGTAATAGTCAAAGACTATGAATCATAGGAGCAGATCTGGGCCGTGCGGCCTATCAAGTCTGCTCCGCCATTCCAAGATGGCTGATTTATTTTCTTCCCAACCCCATCCTCCTTCATCCTTCCCTTTGGCTCCCTGATTAATCGAGCACCTATCAATCTCCACCTTGAACATACGCAACGACTTGGCCTCCGCAGCCGCCCGTGGCAAAGAATTCCACAGATTCACCACCCTCTGGCTAAAGAAATTCCTCCTCATCTCCCTTCTAAAGAGCCGTCCTTGTATTGTGCGGCCTAGGCAACATTCTCTCTGCGACTGCTCTCTCTAGGCCTTTCAATAGTCGGTAGATTTCAACGAGATAGCCGCCCCCCGCCACCATTCCTCTAACTGCAGTCAGACTGAAGCACACGCACAAAATACTGGAGGAACGGAGCGAATCGGGCGGCATCTGTAGGAAAGAGTCGACGGCCGAGACCCTCCATCAGGACTGTCCTAATTTGTACTCCTTGCCCTGATAGAACATAGAATCTACAGCGCATTACAGGCCCTTCGGCCTACAATGTTGTGTCGACCATGTAACCTACTCGAAAAACTGCCTAGAATTTCCCTACCACATAGCCCTCTGTTTTTCTAAGCTCCATGTACCTATCTAAGAGTCTCTTAAAAGACCCTATCATATCTACCTCCACCACCGTTGCCAGCAGCCCATTCCACTCACTCACCACTCTCTGAGTAAAAAACTTACTCCTGACGTCTCCTCTGTACCTACTCCCCAGCACCTTAAAACTATGACCCCACCTGTAGCCATTTCAGCCCTGGGAAAATGCCTCTGACTATCCACACAATCAATGTCACTCATCATCTTACACACCTCTATCAGGTCTCCTCTTATCCTCCGTCGTTCCCAGGAGGAAAGGCTGATGAAGGGTCCCGGCCAGAAACGTCGACTGTACTCTTTTCCATCGATGCTGCCTGACCTGCTGAGTCCCTCCAGCATTTTGTGTGCGTGTAGCTTGGGATTTCCAGCAACTGCAGATTTTCTCGTGTTTGCAGTTAGTCTGGACTCGATGGGCCAAAGGGTCGGGTTCTTCTTCACCCTGTGATTCCTGCCGTCACCTCTTCATCCTGTGTTTTTAAAAAATCTTTTACGTTTATGATACAAAACAAATCGGCTGCATATCGTCCTTCTTCAGACGGGGGTTACCGTTCGCCGGGGAGGCCCGGGTAGATCGCGATGTAACTGCTGTCAACCAATCTTTCTAACCGGTGCCAGAACGGAGGGAGACTGCGTACGGAGCCGAACAAAGTTTATGCACAAAGGATTATTGCGACCCTAGGGAAAGGGAGGGGACGCAGGTTCAAAAGGTCATTGACTTTATCCCGCAATGAAACAGAATTTGGATCCGATTTACAATGACCTATCAACCGGCAGGTCTTTGGACTGGTGGAGGAGACCGGAGCACACGGAGGAAACCCACCGGGAGGGAATAGAAAGACTCTCGGAAGGCAGAGGTGGAAGCTGTGGAGAGTTTGTACGTTCTCCCTGTGACCACGCGGGTTTCCTCCGGGCGCTCCGGTCTCCTCCCGCCGTCCAGAGACGCACCGGCTGGGTTCAGTTGCCAGTGTAAATTGTCCCAAGATCTGGCCGGGGTTGACTCAGGGGTTGCTCGGGTGGGGCGGGGCATAAAGAGCTGGAAGGGTCTGTTTTACGTTGTATTTCTAAATAAATAAATATTTAAAAATCAATTTACAAAAACAAACTTCACATAAACAAAGACTGGCAAAGAACCAAAGTGTAAAAGAAGACAAACGTGCAAATAAAAAAGAAAAATAACACCGAGAATACGAGTTGTAGAGTCTTTGAAACTGAATCCATAGGTTGTTGAATCAGTTCAGTGTTGAGGTGAGTGAAGTTATCCACACTGGTTCAGGAGCCTGATGTGTGGAATCAGTTCAGTGTTGGGGTGAGTGAAGTTATCCACACTGGTTCAGGAGCCTGATGTGTTGAATCAGTTCAGTGTTGAGGTGAGTGAAGTTATCCACACTGGTTCAGGAGTCTGATGTGTGGAATCAGTTCAGTGTTGAGGTGAGTGAAGTTATCCACACTGGTTCAGGAGCCTGATGTGTGGAATCAGTTCAGTGTTGGGGTGAGTGAAGTTATCCACACTGGTTCAGGAGCCTGATGTGTGGAATCAGTTCAGTGTTGGGGTGAGTGAAGTTATCCACACTGGTTCAGGAGCCTGATGTGTGGAATCAGTTCAGTGTTGGGGTGAGTGAAGTTATCCACACTGGTTCAGGAGCCTGATGTGTTGGAATCAGTTCAGAGTTGGGGTGAGTGAAGTTATCCACACTGGTTCAGGAGCCTGATGTGTTGGAATCAGTTCAGAGTTGAGGTGAGTGAAGTTATCCACACTGGTTTAGGAGCCCGATGTGTGGAATCAGTTCAGTGTTGAGGTGAGTGAAGTTATCCACACTGGTTCAGGAGCCTGATGTGTTGGATCGGTTCAGTGTTGGGGTGAGTGAAGTTATCCACACTGGTTCAGGAGCCTGATGTGTAGAATCAGTTCAGTGTTGGGGTGAGTGAAGTTATCAACACTGGTTCAGGAGCCTGATGTGTGGAATCAGTTCAGTGTTGGGGTGAGTGAAGTTATCCATACTGGTTCAGGAGCCTGATGTGTTGGATCAGTTCAGTGTTGGGTGAGTGAAGTTATCCACACTGGTTCAGGAGCCTGATGTGTTGGATCAGTTCAGTGTTGGGGTGAGTGAAGTTATCCACACTGGTTTAGGAGCCCGATGTGTGGAATCAGTTTAGTGTTGAGGTGAGTGAAGTTATCCTCACTGGTTCAGGAGCCTGATGTGTGGAATCAGTTCAGTGTTGGGGTGAGTGAAGTTATCCTCACTTGCCAGAAGGCATGTTTTCTACCCGAATTTAAATTCCTGCATACCCATGATATAACATTAGATTTCTGTATTCTTGAGCTGTGTCTTATGACATCATCATTACGTGCCGTGTCATTTGACCTGGGCGATCATGGTCTATGGTCTACAGTCTCATGCTGTATTACAAACGTACATCATCGTTACGTGGTGTGTCTTATGACATCATCATTATGTGCCGTGTTGTATGACGTTTGTGATCACCATGATTGTTCTTGGCAAATTTTTCTACAGAATTGCTTTGCCATTGCCTCCTTCTGGCAGTGTCTTCACAAGACGGGTGACCCCAGCCATTATCAATACTCTTCAGAGATTGTCTGCCTGGTGTCAGTGGTCACATAACCAGGACTTGTGATCTGCACCGGCTGCTCGTAAGACCATCCACCACCTGCCCCCGTGGCTTCACATGACCCTGATCGGGAGCTAAGCAGGTGCTACACCCTGCCCAAGGGTGACCTGCAGGCTAGCGGAGGGAAGGAGCACCTTACACCTCCTTTGGCAGAGACGCATCTCCAGCCCGTGTATATAAGGGAGCACGCACAAGATGCTGGGGGAACCCGGCAGGTCAGGCAGCATCTGCGGAAAAGGGTCAACGTTTCGGGCCGAGACCCTTCATCAGGACTGCCGCGATTTGTACTCGTTGTCCTGAAGAAGGGTCTCGGCCCGAAACGTTGACTGTTTATTCACTTCCACAGATGCTGTCTGACCTGCTGAGTTCCTCCGGCATTTTGTGTGAGTTGTTTTGCATTTCCAGCGTCTGCAGATTTTCTGGGTTGTACGTATGTATAAATGTTGGTGTGTGTGTGCTACCTGTGCTCACCTGACCTGTGCGCGGGGCAGTGACCTGGACTTGTTGGGACCTAACTGGGTTGAATCGTGGCCAGAATTCGGCCGGGAAGATCCAGTCACCGTGGGATCCACCAGCCAGGCCAACAAGTCACCCGCCGAGTCCGCTTTTTAAAAAATAATAATCCATCGGTTATAAATTTCAATCACTAAGGCGCAATTCCATCACAAAGAGGAAGCGGACAAACCCCGGCAAACCCCATCGTCACCGAGGATGGTATCTACCCCCGCGGTCTCAAAGCGCCTCCAGGTTACCCGTGTTGTTTTTCCACAGCTACCCGGTCACTGACTCGACCATCTGAGTACTGCCCGAGCAGAACTCTCCGGAACAACAGAAATTACACCGCCCCCCCCCATCCGCCCTCACTCCTCCCCTCATCCGCCCTCACTCCTCCCCCATCCGCCCTCACTCCTCCTCCATCCGCCCTCACTCCTCCCCCATCCGCCCTCACTCCTCCCCCACCCGCCCTCACTCCTCCCCTCATCCGCCCTCACTCCTCCCCGCATCCGCCCTCATTCCTCCCCCCATCCGCCCTCACTCCTCCCCGCATCCGCCCTCACTCCTCCCCCATCCACCCTCACTCCTCCCCCATCCGCCCTCACTCCTCCCCATCCGCCCTCACTCCTCCCCCATTCGCCCTCACTCCTCCCCCATCCTCCCTCACTCCTCCCCCATTCGCCCTCACTCCTCCCCTCATCCGCCCTCACTCCTCCCCCATCCGCCCTCACTCCTCCCCCATTCGCCCTCACTCCTCCCCATCCACCCTCACTCCTCCCCCCATCCGCCCTCACTCCTCCCCATCCGCCCTCACTCCTCCCCCATCCGCCCTCACTCCTCCCCACCCGCCCTCACTCCTCCCCTCATCCGCCCTCACTCCTCCCCGCATCCGCCCTCATTCCTCCCCCCATCCGCCCTCACTCCTCCCCGCATCCGCCCTCACTCCTGCCCCATCCACCCTCACTCCTCCCCCATCCGCCCTCACTCCTCCCCATCCGCCCTCACTCCTCCCCCATTCGCCCTCACTCCTCCCCCATTCGCCCTCACTCCTCCCCATCCACCCTCACTCCTCCCCCCATCCGCCCTCACTCCTCCCCTCATCCGCCCTCACTCCTCCCCCCATCCGCCCTCTCTCCTCCCCTCATCCGCCCTCACTCCTCCCCCATCCGCCCTCACTCCTCCCCTCATCCGCCCTCACTCCTCCCCCATCCGCCCTCACTCCTCCCCGCATCCGCCCTCACTCCTCCCCTCATCCAACCCTGCACGGTTAAAACGTGAAATCCTAACGCCTGATCCCGACGGAGGGGAGAAGCAGCCGCGCACAGTGCGGATTCCGTCCGGGGGCTCGGGCTCCTTTTGCCCCCGGGGTTCCGAACCCGGAGTCCACTGACGTGGGTACGGGTGCCATGTGTCCGGTCCGGAATAAGGGTTTGTATTTGAAAAACAAATCCCGCTCAGATTTGAGTTTGTAAGTCTTCCTTCTGCACTTTAGGGTGGCGGGAGCAGGCCGTTCGGCCCAACTCATGCCGGCCGGGATCCCGCGTTAAGTTGGTCCCGTTTGCCTGCATTTGACCCCTAGCAGGGGATCTGAACCTGGGGTCCACGGGCCCCTCGGGTTCACCCTCTCAGTGGATAAATTCCAGCGAGTCCGTGAACTTGGATGTGAAAGAATTCACATCGTTATTTGCACTAACCTCTCGCTGAAATTTAGTTTTTTTCCTTCAATGATGAACGTAGGCAGCCGACCCCGGTAGTATTAGCAGTCCCTGGGATTTGGTGACTAATAGAAATCTCAGATTTTTTCACATCCAATTACAGTTGTTACAAATATCGGTTACGGCACACTCATCGCTAGTTATTTGCTAATCAGGATTACAACACTTGTAGCCTTAACCACAAAAAACCGAAATCGATGGTACGTCCAACAACTTTGTCAAAAGTCCACCTCACAGTATAATGATCTTATTCAAGCTTTCACACTGATACGTCTTTTTTTAAAAAAATGAACTTGTCTATATTTTTCTCAATAGTCTGTGCCGGCGGTGTAGGGGCACCGGCGCCGGCTTTCGGGACGTAAGTTCCCGGGTTCGAGTCCGGCTTTGCACCGTGCTGGGTTGAAGGTCGAGCTGGTATCTCGGCCTCGTAAAACAGACAAACGCTGTGGAAAACGGCAAAGTTGCCGCCAGCTGCACCAAATGGGGCGAAGGATGAACCAAAAAAAAAATGCATTGTAAGTGTATGTATATATATATATATATATATATTTAAATATATAGTCTTGTCATTTAATGGGTTAATAAAGCACACATGTCGTCAATTAGTTTTATTTTATGTTTTGATAACTGTATCTCAATATAATTGGTGTAGTTTGTGGATTTTAGTTGATATATTTAAATACATTATTCTGAGAAGGGCTCTATAGGCTTCACCGGCCCCTGACCACGGAACATTCGGGGACGGTAGGGGGACCGGCTCCGTGCTGACCGAGGCCGCGGCCTGTCCTGACTGGCGGCGTCGCTTTCCCCAACTTCAGTTCTGAACGCGAATTGCTTACTGTTACTGCTTGCGTGATTTGTGGGTTTTTTCCCCGGAGACTGGGTGTTTGACCGCTTTCTTTTTCCCCCACAATAGGTTCTATCGGGTTTCTCTGTCTTGTGGCTGCCTGTAAGGAGATGAATGTCAAGTTTTTAAAATTATTTTTATTATTGAGACTCCGGGCGAAACAAGCCTTTCCGGACTATCAAGCCGCGCCGCCCGGCAGTCCTCCGATTTAACCCTCGCCTAATCACAGGACAGTTTACAATGACCAATTAAACTACCGGCCGGTAGGTCTTTGGACTATGAAGGGGACCGGAGCACCCGGAGGAAATCCAGGGGATCGTGGGGAGAAGGTACAAACACCCAGCAGACAGAAACCTGCACTGTAAAGCGTTGTGCTATAAGCGCCGGCTCGCTACGCTCCCGTGGTCCTTGTCGACTAATTATTTCGCTTCTTTTACGTCTGTTTTGAAAGCGTTTCCGGTAGCCTGCGGGATGCAGTTTGGAGAACGGGTTCGGGTGATCCAGCTCCCTGCTGTCTCCGAGGGGATTCCGGGAAACAAGCCCATGTCCGACTCCACTTCGCTGAATGAAGCTTCCATTGTTCACCGATTAAAGCGACGAGGGAGCCTTCTGATCCCGGTGGGATCGTCCTGCTGCCGGAGAGGGGAGCCTGCCTCTTGGCCCGTCGCGGGGCCCGGAGGGTGCCACCGAGGATTCCAGCATTTATGGATGTGAATTTGGACGATGGACTATAGACTTCTTTCTCAGTCTTAAATTGTTTCATATTCGGTGTTTTCTCGTTTTGTGCGGGGGGGGGGGGTGGAGAATTTGGGGGTCGATGTTTTTTTTTTAGTTTTTTGTGCGGGAGGTGGGGGTCGATGATTGTGTTGCCGTTCTTTCTTTGTGCGGGGAGGGGTGGGTTTGTTTCTCTCTAACCTGACTTCCGTTGTTTTTCTTTCTTTCGTGGCTATCTGGAGAAGACACATCTCAGAGTTGGACACTGCATACTTGGATAATAAATGAGCCTTCGAACCTTTTTTTTGAATCTTTATATCAAAATCAGAATCAGGTTTATTATCACCAGCGCAGGCTGTGAGATTTGTGAACTTTGCAGCAGCTGTACCAGGATAAATACAGAGAGTAAATAAATGAAATTCGTTCTGTATGTTAAGTAGTTAAATTAAGATAGTCCTGCAAAACAAAAATAATAAAAAGTGAGGTAATGTTCGTGTATAAAGTATACACACTTTGATAATATTTGAACTTTGAACAAGATCAACGTGCACAGCGAGCAACATATTTTAACAACTTTGCCGGCATTTTTTTCCACTTCTCGAACTGTTCCTGAACCTTGGAGACAGCTAAGCCTGTTGGTGTGTCGGGAGTCAGATATCCCATCCTTCCCCACATTGGTGAACTCGATAGTTTTTTTCCCCCTACAACAATCTGTTTCGTGGTAAAATTTAATTTTATTTAAATCCCAGATTTATTTAACGACGAGTCTACATTCCTGGTTGGCTATGGTGGGATTTGAACTTGGGGGCAGAGGTCAGACCAGTTTATCCGCGACCACTGGTCCGCTGGTGTGGACTGTACACATGAAAATGAGTCATACAGTACAGAACCAGGCCGTTCAGCCCTTCCAGTCAATTCTGACCTTCATTTGTCCGTCTATTTCCCAACGGTTCGTCCATAGTTGGTCGGCAATGTTATTAAATGTGAGAGAATTCTCTTCACATTCTGTTCTTACTCGCCTTCCTCTCCTCCTCTTCACTTCCTCTCCCACTCACCTTCTCTTCACTACCTCTCCCACCTCTCTCTCTTTATTTCCTCTTCCACCCTTCTCTCCACTTCCTCTCCCACCCTCTCTTCACTTCTTCTCTCATTTCCTCTTCCACCCTTCTCTCTCCACTTCCTCTCTCTTCATTTCCTCTCCCACCCTCTCTCATTTCCTCTTCAACCCCTCTCTCTTCACTTCCTCTCCCACCCTCTCTCTTTATTTCCTCTTCCACCCTTCTCTCTCTTCACTTCCTCTCCCACCCTCTCTCTTTATTTCCTCTTCCACCCTTCTCTCTCTTTACTTCCTCTCCCACCCTCCCTCTCCCTCCCGTCAGTTCACTTCACTTCATGTAAGTCGAAACCCCACAACCGCCCCCGCCTATGACAACTTTAACGGACCAGGGCATCCATGGGGACGAATAAAATTCATGTTTCAGTCATCAGGTCTGGGAAGGAAAGGGGAGGGGGCAGAGATCAGAATGAGAGGTGGGTGAGGAGAAGGTGGCAGGTGAGGGTAAGTCCAACCGAGGGGAAAGGTGGGTGGGTGGGGAGGGAGGAGATGAAGTAAGAAGCTGGGAGGTGATTGGCGGGAGAGGAGAGTGGACCGTGGGAGATAGGGGACACCAGAGGGAGCTGATGGGCAAATGGGAAGTGAAGGGCTGAGAGGGAAGACAGAATAGGGAATGGATTTGGATTCGTACTGTGCTTGGATCTGCCCCGGCCATGTTACATTGCGGATTTGCAGCTTAGGAAGGGCCAGTCAGTCCTCGTACAGCCAGCGTTTACAGCCCCCATTGTGAGAGGCAAGGCCCCCATTGTGAGAGGCAATATCCCCATTGTGAGAGGCAATACCCCCATTATGAGAGGCAATACCTCCATTATGAGAGGCAATACCTCCATTATTAGAGGCAATACCCCCATTGTGAGAGGCAAGGCCCCCATTGTGATAGGCAATGCCCCCATTGTGAGAGGCAAGGCCCCCATTGTGAGAGGCAATACTCCCATTGTGAGAGGCAATACCTCCACTGTGAGAGGCAATGCCCCCATTGTGAGAGGCAATGCCCCCATTGTGAGGCAATACCCCCATTGTGAGAGGCAATACCCCCATTGTGAGAGGCAATACCCCCATTGTGATAGGCAATGCCCCCATTGTGAGAGGCAATACCCCCATTGTGAGAGGCAATACCCCCATTGTGAGAGGCAGTGCCCCCATTGTGAGAGGTAATACCCCCATTGTGAGAGGCAATACCCCCATTGTGAGAGGCAATACCCCCATTGTGAGAGGCAGTGCCCCCATTGTGAGAGGCAATACCCCCATTGTGAGAGGCAGTGCCCCCATTGTGAGAGGCAATACCCCCATTATGAGGCAATCCCTTCAACACCGCGGCAGTGCCGCTGCTTCCCCAGTCACTCGCGAAGATTCAGCGTGACATCTAAAAACTTTGACAAACTCCGATGGATGTGTAGTGGAGAGTGCATTGACTGGTTGCATCAAACCCTGGTATGGAAACACGAATACCTTTGAAAACAAATTCTCCTGTCAGTAGAAACGGTTCCGCCGGGCTTAGTAGCTAAGCCACACCTGAAGGCCGGGAGCTGGACTTGGTTGTCAGGGGCTACTTGAGACGCAGGTCATTGAGGGCATTTAATAGGTAGTGGGAGCCCTACTAAAGATTAAGGAACCAACCATGAGTGTAGACTGGTCAAAACTATGGACATTAAGAAAGCCAGACACTGTTTGTGTTTGTTGTAGATCTTGTTTTATGAATAGAAAACCGCGACTGAGCCCTCGGAACACTGTTGCCCCCTGGTGGACAGCGTCCGACCAGCAGCTACAACGGGCCCGCTTTCACTGATGCCGGCTATTCAACTGAGTGGGAATCTCGACACGCTCAAAATGCGGGAGGAGCTCGGCATTTCGGGCTCAGACCCTGGTGAAGGGTCTCAGCTCTTTATTTCCCTCCAGAAAAGCTGAGTCCGTCCAGTATTTTGAGTGTGTTACGTATGTGGGCAGTTAGTTCCCATCAGCGCCTTCCTGCGCTGTTCACACAATCCTTTAGACCTCAATCCCATTGCAAGGTGACTTTTTAAAAAAAATCCGGGTTAAATGAAGGTTTGGGACTCTGCCCGGAAGGCGGCTGAAACTTTTACCCCATTCAAGAAAATGATTTTTTGTATAACTTCTGCCCTCTGGCGGCCACCAGCTGCCACAGCGCTGGTTTAACTAATGCCGGCTCTTGAACTAAGTGAGACCCGGAGAGATTCTCCTGCTGAGCGGGGTCGCAACGACAGCAGAACCGTGTGGACTCCAGTAAGGGGCGGGAGAACGCACACCAGTGCTGCTCGAGGAATCAGAAGTGTAAAGTCCTGAAGAAGGGTCCCCTCCCCGAAATTTACTCCTTTCCACAGATGCTGCCTGACCTGCTGAGTTCCTCCTGCGTTTTGTGGGTGTGTGTGTTATGGATTTCATGCATCTGCAAATTTCCCTGTGTTTATGAAACGAGCGAGCAGCTTCAAGTTCCTTGGCATCATGGGAAAGACGAGCAACCTCGAACTGGACGGCGGACTGATGCAGCAGGTAGTGCTGCTGCTCCCAGGTTCGAGCCCCCAGTTCCGGCGCTGTCTGTGTGGAATTTGCACGTTCTCCCCGTGGACTTCCAGAATCAGAAAGAACATGGTTTATTATCACTGACAAACATTCAATGGCCACTTTACCGGGCGCCTCCTAGGAGATCAGCAGATTCTGAGATACTCAAACCATCCCATCTGGCACCAACAATCACTCCACTCCACGGTCAAAGTCCCTAAGATCACATTTCTTCCCCATTCTGATGTTTGGGTCTGAACAAACAAGTGAAGCTCTTGACCGTGTCTGCGAGCTTTAACACATCGAGTTGCTGACTGGCTGATTAGATATTTGCATTAACGAGCAGGTGTACCTAAGAAAGTGGCCACCGAGTGTACGTCATTAAATTTGCTCTTTTTCAGCGGCAGTTCAGCGCAGTACATTATAAAAAATGTTACAATGAGGGACCCCGTGACCACAAAGGTTTCCTCCCGGTGCTCTGGTTTCCTCCCACAGTCCAAAGACGTTCCGGTTGGTAGGTTAACTGGCCATTGTAAATTGTCCTGTGATTAGGCCAGGGTTAACTCAGGGGTTGCTGGCCAGCGTGGTTTGAAGAACTGGAAGGGGCTGTTCTGCATCGTCTCTCAATAAATAAATAGTACAAAATCAAATCAAAGTGGTGAGATGGTGTTCAAGGACCATTCAGAAATCTGATGGTGAAGGGGAAGAAGCTGTTCCCGAAATGTTGAGTGTGTGTCTTCAGGCTCCTGTGCATTGCGCCCTCCCTGATGGCAACAATGAGAAGAGGGCACGGCCTGGGTGGTGGGGGTCCTGAATGATAGATGTCCCCTTCACCAGCTACCAGATCTGGAAGCCATGCTTGGCGGTGGGGAGGCAGGCGTCCATGATGGAGATGGCTGAGTCCCTGGTATTTCATTAACAGGGATGTGTGTATGGGGTGGGGTGGGGGGGTTACTGAGACCGATTGTCCATCCCTGGTCCCTGGTATGAAGAGATCACTAAGAACTAGTGGCTCTGGAGACACATAAGTAAGGTCAGACTAGGTAAAGACAGGTGTGGGGGGAGAGAGTGGGGTGGGGAGAGAGGGCTGGGGTGGACAGAGGGGTGGGGGAGAAACGGGTGGGTTGGTGGAGAGAGAGACGGGTGGGGGGAGACGGGTGGGTTGGGGGAGAGACAGGTGGGGGGAGAGACGGGTGAGTTGGTGGAGAGACAGGTGGGTTGGTGGAGAGACAGTGGAGGGAGAGACGGGTGGGGGGAGAGACGGGTGGGGGGAGAGACGGGTGGGGGGAAAGACGGGTGGGCTGGTGGAGAGACGGGTGGGCGGGGGAAGAGACGGGTGGGCGGGGGAAGAGACGGGTGGGCGGGGGAAGAGACGGGTGGGCGGGGGAAGAGATGGGTGGGCGGGGGAAGAGATGGGTGGGGGGAGAGAGGGATTCTCAGATATTTGCAGTTGCTCTGGCAGTATAATTGTGTAGAAATTGTCCGTTACTCTTGAGTCTTTCTCTCTCTGCATTTATTCCTCATACAGTATTAATCTAATAAAACAACTTCTTGTAACCTTTAAGCTGTGAACGGCCTTATTTGTGTGGGCATTTGTAGTTTTCTCTTTTTGCAGTACTTACATAACTTTTTAAATATCTACACCCACCCCTTACTATCATTCACAGATTTTTTTCTATTATCCCCCCCTCAACTCCCCGGGTATTAAATCAGATGACAATTTCCAGCCAGCGTGGCGGGATTGTCATTTACCAGAGTAGCACACAAAATGATGAAGGGTCTCGGCTGAAAACACCGACTGTTTATTCCTCTCCGCAGACGCTGCCTGACCTGCTGAGTTCCTCCAGCATTTTGTATGTGCTGCTGCGGATTTCCAGCATCTGCAGAATCTCGTGTTTATCATTTACCTCATGTTTACCCTCCAAATAAAAAAAAGCAAGGTTAGGAAAAAATCTAACCCTTAAAAAAATTAAATCACACCTTGCTCCAAGTCTGCGCTCCGTAGGCATAGCTCGCTCGGTATATGTATATAAAAACATTTATTGCCATTCACGTCAAAACCACATACACATCCATCAATGGTACTGGAGACCAGCTCATCGTCCTGAGCTCCCGGGCGCCAAAGGCACCATCGAGGCCAGACAGCTGCCCCATGCCGTGCCCCCCCAACGCCCGCCATCTGCCCGGATTTACCCCAGGAGACGCCACTCCAGGCGCAAGCCCTCTTGTCACCAGGTCGTACGCCCGCACAAGGCTTTGGGTCAGGGCTGCTCTCGTGCTCAGCCCCCAGAAACAGCCCCGGCAACAAGAAGGGCAAAGTTTAGTCAGCTTTGCCGACTGCCATCTCCGAGAGGACCTGTCCTCGACCCGCAGCTCCCCCAGTGCGCGCCATCAAACGGCTACAACGGAAACGAAGGAGAACCAGGCTGGACTGAGAATTATCCCCAGGACAGGTCTACAGGAAATCATACAGACTGCATCCGGTGAATTCACACAGGGGGACCACGAGGGGGAGGGAAAGAGTAGAGGGGATGATGAGAGGGGACAGGGAGAAAAAGTGATGCGGTGAGAGGGGGGGGAAGAGAGAGAGAGAGAGAGAGACGAGAGAGAGGTAGAGAGAGAGAGAGGTAGAGGGAGAGGCAGAGAGGAGGGTGGGGAGAGACAGCGTTGGGAAGAGAGGGGGTGGGGAGAGAGGGGGATAGGGAGGGAGAGAGGGGGGATGGGGAGGGAGAGGGGGTGGGGAGAGAGGGGGGATGGGGAGAGAGGGGGTGGGTGGGGGAGGGAAAGAGGGGAGTGGGGAGAGAGAGGGGGTGTGGATAGAGAGGGGAGAGAGAGGGGGAGGGGGTGGGGGAGAGAGAGAAAGGGGGTTAAAATGCAATTTCATAGACACAAGACAAAGAACCTGAGACAAGATGAGACCCGCGATAGGCTCAGGGAATGTAAACACACACTCTCACACTCACACACAGACCTGAGGGTTGGCACATTCAGTACGAATGCCTCATATCTCCACTGTTGTGGGACAAGTCGTGCCTCTCTGTGCCCAGTGAGACGGTGTGCACCGCCAAGAGTTCAGTGTACACCCTCGGCATTCCAGCATTACCGAGAAGCCTTCCTCAGTGTGAAGGTCACTCCTCCGACCGCGGCCCGGTACCGTCCGCTGTTACAGTCCCAGGTACTCCGCCACAAAGACGCTCAGGATCTTACACAGGTTCTCGATGGTGGGGGGGTCCAGGTTCTCAAGCGTGTCCTCCATCGTATGCCAGACCCAGGGAAACGGGGTGGCGATGAGGTGCAGGACAGGGACTCCTGGAAATCAAACACAGTATCAGGGACCAATTCCACCATTCCCCAAATCCGTTCCCTTGCCCAAGTTCTGACGGATTGCCATTTCCTAGCTTATTCCATCTCCTTCCGACCCCGTGTTCCACCGTCTATCTTTCCCCTTGTCACATTCAAATTTATAAACCCTCGGTTTCTATATAGTCCGTTACACCCAGCACTATAAACTCCAGGTTTCTATGGTCCGTTAGCTCAGCTCTGTAAAGTCCGTTAGCCCAGCTCTGTAAAGTCTGTTAGCCCAGCTCTGTAAAGTCGGTTAGCCCAGCTCTGTAAAGCCTGTTAGCCCAGCTCTGTAAAGTCCGTTAGCCCAGCTCTGTAAAGTCCGTTAGCCCAGCTCTGTAAAGTCCGTTAGCCCAGCTCTGTAAAGTCCGTTAGCCCAGCTCTGTAAAGCCTGTTAACCCAGCTCTGTAAAGTCCGTTAGCCCAGCTCTGTAAAGCCTGTTAGCCCAGCTCTGTAAAGCCTGTTAACCCAGCTCTGTAAAGCCTGTTAGCCCAGCTCTGTAAAGTCCGTTAGCCCAGCTCTGTAAAGCCTGTTAGCCCAGCTCTGTAAAGTCCGTTAGCCCAGCTCTGTAAAGCCTGTTAGCCCAGCTCTGTAAAGCCGAGAGGGGACTCCCGGTCACAGGGATCAATAATAACCTGGTTGCCACTCCGGGCGTGTCATAGGTTACAATGGAACTTTGACAGGTTGCAGAGCTGGGCTGAGATGTGGCAGATGCAGTTTAATCTGGAGAAGTGAGAAATGATTCACTTTGGAAAGTAAATCGAAGGCAGAGTTGAAGGGGTAACGGCAGGATTCTGAGCAGTGTGGAGGAACAGAGGGGTCCAGGGGTCCACGTCCAAAATCCAACTCAAACTGCCTTAAGTTGACAAGGTGTTTGGGAACGCATGTGGTGTGCTGCCCTTCATTTTCTTTGAAGGGGTTCCACGGTGTTTCGTGGCTGTCTGTGGGGAAGCTGCATAATGCACACGTACTTTGATAACAAATGTACGTTGACCTTTGAATCATTAGTTAGGGACTGAGTTAATGATGCAGTCCTATAAAACTCCGGTAGGACCACACTTGGATTTTCGTGTTCAGTTCTGGTCTCATTATGGGAAGGATGTGGAAGCTTTAGAGAGGATGCAGAGGAGATTCACCAGGATGCAGCCTGGATTAGAGAGGGTGCAGAGGAGATTTACCAGGATGCTGCCTGGATTAGAGAGGGTGCAGAGGAGATTCACCAGGATGCAGCCTGGATTAGAGAGGGTGCAGAGGAGATTCACCAGGATGCTGCCTGGATTAGAGAGGGTGCAGAGGAGATTCACCAGGATGCTGCCTGGATTAGAGAGGGTGCAGAGGAGATTCACCAGGATGCTGCCTGGATTAGAGAGGGTGCAGAGGAGATTCACCAGTACGCTGCCTGGATCAGAGAGGGTGCAGAGGAGATTCACCAGGATGCTGCCTGGATTAGAGAGGGTGCAGAGGAGATTCACCGGGATGCTGCCTGGATTAGAGAGGGTGCAGAGGAGATTCACCGGGATGCTGCCTGGATTAGAGAGGGTGCAGAGGAGATTCACCGGGATGCTGCCTGGATTAGAGAGGGTGCAGAGGAGATTCACCTGGATGCTGCCTGGATTAGAGAGGGTGCAGAGGAGATTGACCAGGATGCTGCCTGGATTAGAGAGGGTGCAGAGGAGATTGACCAGGATGCTGCCTGGATTAGAGAGGGTGCAGAGGAGATTTACCAGGGTGCTGCCTGGATTAGACAGGGTGCAGAGGAGATTCACCAGGATGCTGCCTGGATTAGAGAGGGTGCAGAGGAGATTCACCAGGATGCTGCCTGGATTAGAGAGGGTGCAGAGGAGATTCACCAGGATGCTGCCTGGATTAGAGAGGGTGCAGAGGAGATTCACCAGGATGCTGCCTGGATTAGAGAGGGTGCAGAGGAGATTCACCAGGATGCTGCCTGGATTAGAGAGGGTGCAGAGGAGATTGATCAGGATGCTGCCTGGATTAGACAGGGTGCAGAGGAGATTCACCAGGATGCTGCCTGGATTAGAGAGGGTGCAGAGGAGATTCACCACAATGCTGCCTTGATTAGAGAGGGTGCAGAGGAGATTTACCAGGTTTATAAGATTGATAGAGTTGACATGAATACCTCTTTCTCAGGGCAGAAATGGCTAATACAGGGGGGCACAATTTTAACTCGGCCTGCACCCTCTCCCTCGCCTCCGTTCAGGGCCCCTGGTGAGGTGAATCTGCTGGGGTCTGTCATGTCCGGTGCTCCCTCTACATTGAGCTCAGCGTAAACCGGGGTGTCCGCGTCGTCGATAGGCTCCGGGACCCAAATGCCACCGCCTCGACTCGGCCTGTATCCAACGCGACTCAGCACCCCGAGCGATTGAATCTTGGGTCTCCCTCGCTCTCGGCGGGGGACTCACTGTCTCCATCCGCCACAGTTGGGGCATCCCGGTGGTCAAACATTCCCATTCCCATACATCAGTCCACGGCCTCCTCTTGTGCCGAGATGAGGCCACCCTCAGGGTGGAGGAGCCACAGCTCACATTCCTCCAACCTGATGATAAATAAATTTCACCCCCCCCCCATCTATTCCATTCACCTCTTCTCACCTGCCCAGTACTTCCTCCTGCGTCCCCTCCTCTGGTCCACTCTCCCCTCCCACCAGCTTCCTTCATCAGGATCGAACTGCGGTCGCCGGAGACGCGGAACAGCAGCGTAACCACCGCTGCCGTTTACTGAACACACGTCGCGCCACCCACCCCCCCCCCACCTCCCACCGAGACAGGCAGGCAGAGCTGGCCTCCCCCTTCCACCCCCACCGATCGGTCGGCCCATTACCCTTCTGTAGAAATGGGACGTGGTCGTCCTCGATGGGGGCATAGTGAGTGTTGCCGTTGAAGTATGTCACCTCGAAGGGGTGGAGCTGCAGCAGACCCAGCCTGTGGAGCCTCTTCTCTGGGGGAGAAAGGGTAGAGAGAGTGTGAGACACACACAGACACAGACACACAAACACACACACACACAACACACACACACAGAGACACAACACAGACACAGACACACAACACACAGATACACACACACACACAGACACACAACACACAGATACACAGACACAGTCACAGAGACACAACACACAGACACACACACACACACACACCCTCAAGTCACGAATGCAGAATAAAGTCGAACAGCTACAGAGGAGGTGCAGTGCGGGTAGACAATAATTTGGAAAATCAGAACAAGGTGGATTGTGAGGCCAGGGATTCATCTTATCAGACCAAAGGTCCATTCAGGAGTCTGTTAACAGGGTCGAATTCCCTTGGGCCTGCCGGTACAAGCGGACCGACACTTCCCTGCGTTAAAACGGCTGATCGATGCACCACAGAAGCATTGGGTACGTCTCAGCTGGGCACGGTAACGGCTCTGCCCGACCGCAGGAAACTGCAGAGAGTTGTGCAGACAGCTCAGCACATCACAAAAGGCAGCCTCCCCCCCACGAACGCTGTCTACACCGCTCGCTGCCTCTGATAGCAGCCAGCGTGGTCAAAGTCCCCACCCTCCCCTCTCCCACCGGGCTCAAGGACGGTGACCGCTATCGGGCTCTCGAGTGGCTCCTCACCTCACCACCTACCCGCACCGCGCTTTCCCCGGCAGCTTCTGCAATTCGTTCTGCATTGTTACCGTTTGTCTCGGCGCGCTGTGTGACGACCTGATCTGTAGGAACACCCAGCTCTCCACTGTACCTCAGCAGTGACCCAGCCCCAGTCTGAAACCACCAGCCAGTGATGTCGGGGACCTCCTGTCTGCCCCTGGCCCCGGTTACTCCACAACCCAGCAGCGCGAACGCTGGTCTCTGATGTCTGTCCCCTTTCTCCCAACTCCTGATCTACCAAACACAAAGTACACTGCAGATGCTGGGGTCAAATTAACACGTACAACACGCTGGAGGAACTCAGCAGGTCGGGCAGCATCCGTGGAAACGCGCAGTCAACGTTTCGGGCCGAGACCCTTCGTCAGGACTGATCTACCATGTTCCTACTACACCCACCCCAGCCCCCTCACCCTGCCTCATTCCCCTCTTCCACCCACTAAATCTGCCCATCGCCCTCCCCTCCTCTCCTACCTGCCCTCCCTCCCTCGATTCCCTGTCGCACCTTACCCTCCCGTCAGGCTCCACCATCTCCAGTGCTTTGTCACCTCACAGCCTCTGCCACTATTCCTGCTCTTCACTCCTCCATCTACCAAATGCCCTCCCCACCTGCACCCACCCATCACCCCCCCAGCCTCTGCCACTATTCCTGCTCTTCACTCCTCCATCTACCAAATGCCCTCCCCACCTGCACCCACCCATCACCCCCCCAGCCTCTGATGCTATTCCTGCTCTTCACTCCTCCATCTACCAAACGCCCTCCCCACCTGGATTCACCCATCAGCTCCCAGACTACATATTCCAACTCTCCCCTCCACCATCTGCCATTCACCCCTCCCCACCTAGATTAACCCATCACCCCCCAGTCTCTATCCCTGTTCCCACTCTCCCCTGCTCCATCCACCTATCATCCCTCTCACCCGGATTCATCTATCACTTTAATCTTTATATTTTCAGGTGTGAAGGGTGTTACTGGTGTGAGTCAGGTGTGAGTGTGTGACT
The DNA here is from genome assembly GCF_048418815.1 of Hemitrygon akajei. NCBI lineage: Eukaryota > Metazoa > Chordata > Chondrichthyes > Myliobatiformes > Dasyatidae > Hemitrygon > Hemitrygon akajei. The sequence continues at coordinate 39,957,106 of NC_133148.1, forward strand.
GGTGTGAGTGTGTGATTGGTGTGTGTCAGGTGTGACTGGTGTGTGACTGGTGTGAGTGTGTGATTGGTGTGTGTCAGGTGTGACTGGTGTGTGACTGGTGTGAGTCAGGTGTGACTGGCGTGTGTCAGGTGTGAGTGTGTGACTGGTGTGTGACTGGTGTGAGTGTGTGACTGGTGTGTGTCAGGTGTGACTGGTGTGTGACTGGTGTGAGTCAGGTGTGACTGGCGTGTGTCAGGTGTGAGTGTGTGACTGGTGTGTGTCAGGTGTGAGGGTGTAACTGGTGAGAGTGTGTGACTGGTGAGAGTGTGTGACTGGTGAGAGTGTGTGACTGGTGTGAGAGTGTGACTGGTGTGAGAGTGTGACTGGTGTGAGAGTGTGACTGGTGTGAGTCAGGTGTGACTGGTGTGTGTCAGGTGTGACTGGTGTGTGACTGGTGTGAGTCAGGTGTGACTGGCGTGTGTCAGGTGTGAGTGTGTGACTGGTGTGTGTCAGGTGTGAGGGTGTAACTGGTGAGAGTGTGTGACTGGTGTGAGTGTGTGACTGGTGAGAGTGTGTGACTGGTGAGAGTGTGTGACTGGTGTGAGAGTGTGACTGGTGTGAGAGTGTGACTGGTGTGAGTCAGGTGCGACTGGTGTGAAGTCAGGTGCGACTGGTGAGAGTGTGTGACTGGTGTGTGTCAGGTGTGAGGGTGTAACTGGTGAGAGTGTGTGACTGGTGTGAGTGTGTGACTGGTGAGAGTGTGTGACTGGTGAGAGTGTGTGACTGGTGAGAGTGTGTGACTGGTGTGAGAGTGTGACTGGTGTGAGAGTGTGACTGGTGTGAGTCAGGTGCGACTGGTGTGAAGTCAGGTGCGACTGGTGAGAGTGTGTGACTGGTGAGAGTGTGTGACTGGTGTGAGAGTGTGACTGGTGTGAGAGTGTGACTGGTGAGAGTGTGTGACTGGTGAGAGTGTGTGACTGGTGTGAGAGTGTGACTGGTGTGAGTCAGGTGCGACTGGTGTGAAGTCAGGTGCGACTGGTGAGAGTGTGTGACTGGTGAGAGTGTGTGACTGGTGTGAGAGTGTGACTGGTGAGAGTGTGTGACTGGTGAGAGTGTGTGACTGGTGTGAAGTGTGTGACTGGTGTGAGAGTGTGACTGGTGTGAGAGTGTGACTGGTGAGAGTGTGTGACTGGTGTGAGTGTGCGACTGGTGAGAGTGTGTGACTGGTGTGAGAGTGTGACTGGTGTGAGTGTGCGACTGGTGAGAGTGTGTGACTGGTGAGAGTGTGTGACTGGTGAGAGTGTGTGACTGGTGTGAGTGTGTGACTGGTGAGAGTCAGGTGTGACTGTGGAAAGCATTATACGAGCGGTGCAGAAATCGCGAGTTTGTGCTATGGGGTTGCTGTCCATTCACTGATCTGCTGGCGGAGACGAAGAACGAGCGTGCGTCACCCCAATGACACTGTCGTGACCACTAACCCGTGCATCGTTGGACTGTGGGAGGAAACCCACGCGGTGACGGGGCGAACGCATGAACCCCTCAGGGGCAGTGGCGGGATTTGAACCTGCATCTCTGGAGCTGTAACGGTGCTGCACTGACTGCTTTGATGCCGTGCCTCCCCGCCCCCACCCCCCGGCTATCTCCTCTCTCCTTTCCCAGTCCAGAGGAAGGGTCTCGACCTGAAAATGCAACGGCCTGCCTCACTCCGCAGGTATTCCTCCGGCAGTTTGATTTTACCCCCAGTTCCTGTGTCTCCCGTGCAAACTGACCTGCCAAGTTCACTCTCCACTCCCTTGTCCACAGCTCAGCCGGCTTGGGTCCGTGGGAGCAGGGCCTCCCAACATCGGCTCCGCTTCTCATCGACTGCCCTGCCCGCCATTCACACTGGGCCAGAAGTAGGCCATTCGGCCCATCGAGTCTGCCCCGCCACTCAACCAGGGCTGCCTTACTATTCGCTTTCTCCTGCCTTCTTCCTGTAACCTTTGGAACCCGTGCTGATCAACCTCTGCTGAGACGTGGCCGATGATTTGGCTTCCACAGCCTTCAGTGGCAATGAATTCCACAGATTCACCACCCTCTGGCTAAAGAAATTCTTCCTCAACTCTAATCTAAAGGGACGTCCTTGTATTATGAAGCTGTGCCCTCTGCTCCTAGACTCCCCCACTTCAGGAAACAACCTCTCCGTATCCACTCTGTCTAGGCCTTTCAATATTCAGTAAGTTTCAATGAGATTCCCCCCCACCCCCCCCCCCCATCATTCTTCTAAAAGAACCTCCTCTTGAACAAAGAGATGGGAGGTGTGAAGAATGTTCCGCGTTGGGGGTGGGGGGGGGGGGAGAAAATCAGACCACCCAGAGTGAGGCGAAGTACACATCCACGCTGACGGCTCGAGAACACCCCGTACCGATCCCAACCATCCGACTGAACCAGCGGGCCGTGTTCTGGAAGTGGTTCAGGAAGACGGGCTTGCTGACACCCAGGAGATCCAGGAGCACAAACAGATCCTGCAAGAGGCAACGTGAGAGGGATCAGTGATCTGAAGGTCCTGGCCAACACGCTGTCTAAAACACACACAAAAACACCGGGGGAACTCAGCAGGTCGGGCAGCATCTATGGAGATGAAAGAACAGTCAACGTCAGGACTGGGAAGGGAGGGGGCAGAAGAAGGTGGTGGTGGACGGACTGGCAGTTGGCAGGGGATAGGTGACACCAGGTGAGGGGGAAGGCGAGTGAGTGAGGGAAGCGGGTATGAGGCAAGATGCTGGGAGGTGATCGACGGAAGAGCTAAAAGGCTGAAGAAGAGAATTGCCAGCAGTTTTGGGCCTCTTATCTGAGAAAGGATGGGCTGGAACCGGAGAGGGTTCAAAGGAGGTTTGCGAAAATGATTCCCGGATTGAATGACTTGTTACACGAAGAGAGTTTGACGGCCCTGGGCCTGTACTCACTGGAATTCAGGAAGATGAGGGGTGAACTCATCGAAATCTATCGAATGGTGGAAAGCCTTGATAGAGTGGATGTGGAGAGGATCTTTTCAGTATTGGGAGAGGCTAAGACCAGAGGACAGGGCCTCAGAATAGAGAGGGGCGTCCTTTTAGAATGGAGTTCAGGAAACATTTCTTTAGTCAGAGAGTGGTGGATCTGTGGAATTCATTGCCACGAGTGGCTGAGGAGGCCAAGTCTTTGAGTGTACTTAAGGCAGAGGTTGACATGAAGAAGGCAGGAGACTGGGGATGAAAGGAAGAATGGATCAGCCATGATGGGATGGTGTAGCAGACTAGATGGGCCGAATGGCCTGGTTCTGCTCCTCTATCTTATGGTCTTATTATGGTCTAATCAACAATCCCTCCTATGCTCTCTCTTCTCCCCCATCTCACCAGGCAGAAGATACAAAAGCCCGAAAGCACATACGCCAGGTCCAGTCCTCTGTTATAAGACTATTAAATGGTGCCTAGCACGATAAGATGAACTCTGGATCTCACAGTCCTCCTCGTTGTAGCCCTGCACCTTATTGTCTACCCGTATTGCAGTCTCTTGCAAATGTTCCGCATTCAATTATTGTTCTATCTGTAACGATTTGATCTGAACGAACGGTTTGCAAGACAAATGGTACACATGGCATCAATAAACCGGTTCCATGGTATTCTATAACCCCCCCCCCCCCCCACTCCCCCTCAGAAGCCCCAGAAAGACAGTTAGGGGTGGGCAGGGAGATGCCTTGCGTGGTGGGGTGGAGATAGGTCTCTACCAAAGGAGGTGTAAGGCACTCCTTCCCTCCGCTAACCTGCAGGTCACCCTTGGACAAGGTGTAGCACCTGCTTAGCCCCCGATCAGGGTCACGTGAAGCCATGGGAGCAGGTGGTGGACGGTCGTACGAGCAGCCGGTGCAGATCACAAGTCCTGGTTATGTGACCACTGACGTCAGGCAGACAATCTCTGAAGAGTATTGATAATGGCTGGGGTCACCCGTCTTGTAAAGACATTGCCCAGAAGAAGGCTATAGCAAACCACTTCTGTAGAAAAGTTTGCCAAGAACAATCATGGTCATGGAAAGACCACGATCGCCCACGTCATACGACATGGCACATAATAATGATGTCACACGACACAGCACATAATGATGATGTCATATGACGTGGCACATGGTAACGATGTCAATGAGTGAGATGCCAATGCCACCCTCGCCCCCTTGGTGACAAGAAACTCACCACAGAGTCGATCAGGGTGGTGCTGGAGGAGCCCTCTGGGTGCTTCGTCCTTGCCATCTGCCCCGCCAAGTGGCGGGAGCCATAGAGGGAGTCGGTGGGGCTCCAGCTGACCAGCGCCTCCTCCCCGTCGAGGAACAGCAGCTGCAGAGTCAGGTCCTGCCTCTAGACGAGAGAGAATTAAATGTGAATCCGAAAGATTGTCACCCCGGAAAATCGGTCAGCACAGTCCGGGGACTTGCTGGGGGCAGCCCGCAAGCGTCTCCCTGCATCCAGTACTCTGCAAAAGTCTTTAAGCACTTATAGACAGCCAAGACTTTTGTACAGTACTGTATTTGTCAACGTGGAATGGACAGCAATTTGTAAATCTAGCGGGAGCAAAGGGTGTTGGCAATGGTAGATGGATTTGGGACAGGAGCGGAGCGCCGGGGGGGTAGTGCTCGGTGGTTGACATGGATTCGACTGGCCGAGGGGTCTCTTTCCGTTTCGTACATTTCGCCAAGTTATAGGAAAGATGTCAACAAAATAGAGAGAGTACAGAGGAGATTTACTAGAATGTTACCTGGGTTTCAGCACCTAAGTTACAGAGAAAGGTTGAACAAGTTAGGTCTTTATTCTTTGGAGCGTAGAAGGTTGAGGGGGGACTTGATAGAGGTATTTAGAATTATGAGGGGGATAGATAGAGTTAACGTGGATAGGCTTTTTCCATTGAGAGTAGGGGAGATTCAAACAAGAGGACATGATTTGAGAGTTAGGGGGCAAAGGTTTAAGGGTAACACGAGGGGGAATTTCTTTACTCAGAGAGTGGTAGCTGTGTGGAATGAGCTTCCAGTAGAAGTGGTAGAGGCAGGTTCGATATTGTCATTTAAAGTAAAATTGGATAGGTATATGGACAGGAAAGGAATGGAGGTGTGTTGCCTTTAAGGCATTTGTTTAGTTTATTATATTTTCGCTTTAGTAATTCATTTGCTGTCGTTTTCTAATTAAAGTTAAGGTTGTTTAAAATAAATTCATTGTCTGTGATATATCGCGGCATGCGATGACGTCACACCTGGTTACGCCGCGTCTTGTGGGAAAATACCGGTTTGGAGAAACGGGAAGGAGGGGGCTTATGTGTGTGCAAGATCAGCGCGAGAAAAGTTTTCTTTCTACGCACTAGAAACATCAGAGAAGCAACACCGTAAGTTCATGAGATAATCGATATGTTGAATTAAAAATGTTAATGCTGATTCTGTTAAAAGTAATGACGGTCGATAAAGTTTATGTTTTTTGTTATTTAAAGAGTTGCGGATAGTTTGTGTTGATGTATTTAAAGCAGTCAATGGCGTAGGTAGATGCTGACTGTATGTTGCACTTTAATGTAATGTAGTTGTTGTAGTTTTACTTTTGCAAGTATTTATGATGTAAATGTGATGTCAAGAAGGAAACAAATACTATATATATTTTGTATTGTTTTATCAACAGTTTTCACCATATGTTAATGTGGAAGAGTGAACAGTAAACGGTTAATCTTACTGGGACCGCCTCATTGACTAGTTTATGCTTGGTGTTTAGTTCAGAGTTCTTTTACACCTGTGCGAGAACACTACAGGAGGGTTATGGGCTGAGTGCAGGTCGGTGGGACTAGGTGAGAGTAAGCATTCGGCACGGACTAGAAGGGCCAAGATGGCCCGTTTCCGTGCTGTAATTGTTATATGGTTATATATGGTTTCTATAATTTGGAGTATAAATGTCTGCTCAGTGGTTGGCACGTGCTCGATGGGCCGAAGGGCCTGGTTCCCGGCTGCGTGACTCACCCTCTCCTTCAGTTTGAGCAATTCCTTGTCCAGCGAGGTCACCAGCTCCAGCATCATGGAACAGGGCACTGCCGAATCAGTGGCCCCCACGTACACCCGCCCCCGGTCGTCGGCCGGGAAGTACTTGGAGTCGTAGTGGCAGGCGAGGACCAACCGGCGCCGGGCCGAGGGGTCAAGGGTCGCCACCACGTTGGAGAAGGTTCGCTTGCCGAAGGGCGTCCTCTCCTCGAACGTGTCCAGTTCCAAGGCCCAGCGAGCAGACAGCGACTCCATGTGGCCTCTGATGTGCTGTCGGGGAGAGAGGAAAAACACCGTCACTAACCCACCGATTCACACGGAGCGCCGTCACTAACCCGACATCCAACAAGGACCCCACTGTTCAAACCACGGTCCCTTCTCACTGCTCCCATCCAGCAGGAGGTACAGGAGCCTCAGGTCCCACACCACCAGGTTCAGGAACAGTTATTACCCCTCAACCATCAGGCTCCTGAACCAGTGTGGATAACTTCACTCACCCCAACTCTGAACTGATTCCACACATCAGGCTCCTGAACCAGTGTGGATAACTTCACTCACTCCAACACTGAACTGATTCCACACATCAGGCTCCTGAACCAGTGTGGATAACTTCACTCACCCCAACTCTGAACTGATTCCACACGTCAGGCTCCTGAACCAGTGTGGATAACTTCACTCACCCCAACACTGAACTGATTCAACACGTCAGGCTCCTGAACCAGTGTGGATAACTTCACTCACCCCAACTCTGAACTGATTCCACACATCAGGCTCCTGAACCAGTGTGGATAACTTCACTCACCTCAACTCTGAACTGATTCCACACATCAGACTCCTGAACCAGTGTGGATAACTTCACTCACCCCAACACTGAACTGATTCAACACATCAGGCTCCTGAACCAGTGTGGATAACTTCACTCACCCCAACACTGAACCGATCCAACACATCAGGCTCCTGAACCAGTGTGGATAACTTCACTCACCCCAACTCTGAACTGATTCCACACATCAGGCTCCTAAACCAGTGTGGATAATTTCACTCACCCCAACTCTGAACTGATTCAACACATCAGGCTCCTGAACCACTGTGGATAACTTCACTCACCTCAACTGTGAACTGATTCAACACATCAGGCTCCTGAACCAGTGTGGATAACTTCACTCACCCCAACACTGAACCGATCCAACACATCAGGCTCCTGAACCAGTGTGGATAACTTCACTCACCCCAACTCTGAACTGATTCCACACATCAGGCTCCTGAACCAGCGTGGATAACTTCACTCACCCCAACACTGAACTGATTCCACACATCAGGCTCCTGAACCAGTGTGGATAACTTCACTCACCCCAACACTAAACTGATTCCACACATCAGGCTCCTGAACCAGTGTGGATAACTTCACTCACCCCAACTCTGAACGGATTCCACACATCAGACTCCTGAACCAGTGTGGATAACTTCACTCACCCCAACACTGAACTGATTCCACACATCAGGCTCCTGAACCAGTGTGGATAACTTCACTCACCCCAACTCTGAACGGATTCCACACATCAGACTCCTGAACCAGTGTGGATAACTTCACTCACCCCAACACTGAACTGATTCCACACATCAGGCTCCTGAACCAGTGTGGATAACTTCACTCACCCCGACACTGAACTGATTCCACACATCAGGCTCCTGAACCAGTGTGGATAACTTCACTCACCCCGACACTGAACTGATTCCACACATCAGACTCCTGAACCAGTGTGGATAACTTCACTCACCCCAACACTGAACTGATTCCACACATCAGGCTCCTGAACCAGTGTGGATAACTTCACTCACCCCAACTCTGAACTGATTCCACACATCAGGCTCCTGAACCAGTGTGGATAACTTCACTCACCCCAACTCTGAACTGATTCAACAACCTATGGACTCACTTTCAAAGCCTCATGTTCTCAGTGTTACTTATTTACATTTTTAAAATTTACTATTGGTACAATTTTCCCGCTTACACATTGAATGTCTGTCAGACCTCTTTAATGAATCTTCATCATTATACTGTGGAACTGATTTACAGATACGGTGCGGAATCTGCCAGTCTACTAAACTATGCCGCCCAGCAGCCACACGATTTAATCCTCGTCTAATCACAGGACAATTATACTGAAACAAATCATGCTTTTGAGAACCGGAACCAACCCACCAGCTTCTCCAATTTTGTTACGTTGCAACTTCAACCGCACAATGACTTGTATTACAATGGTTCCTCGATTTACAAATGTTCAATTGACGGATTTGTGCGTCAAAGCCCGGATTCCGAGAGTACTTGTCCTCGACTTTCAAAGCTGATTTTCATAACAGTAAATATAACGCAGACCTCTCCCACACAGGAATGCACAGCCCTCAAGCCTCCAGTAAACAGTTTGCCAAGATTTTTCAATTCACAAAGTCATAACCAGGACTAGTGATCTGCACCAGCTGCTCGTACGACCATCCACCACCTGCTCCCATGGCTTCATGTGACCCTGATCGGGGGCTAAGCAGGTGCTACACCTTGCCCAAGGGTGACCTGCAGGCCAGCGGAGGGAAGGACCACTTCATACCTCCTTTGGTAGAGACCTACCTCCAGCCCAACACCCTAATTTTTGTTTATCTTTTCAAAAGTTGAATTTGTTGTCATACTTCATTAGGAATTTGAGGAGCTTTGGTATGTCACTGGTTAATTGGTCGCTGGAAATTTTCCCGTGGTTAGCCCAGCGACTGTGATAAAATCCCAAGGAAATCTGTCCACTGCTCACGTTCAGAGCTCACGCACTATTTTATTTAGAGGTACAGCACTGTAACAGACCCTTCTGCCCATCGGGCCAGTGCTGCCCACTCACACCCATGTGACCAATTAACCTACCAACCCGCACGTCTTTGGACTGTGGGAGGAAACCCACGCGGTCACGGGGAGAACGTACATACTCCTTACAGGCAGCGGCGGGAATTGAACTCAGTTCACTGGCGCTGTGGTAGCGTTACTCTACCGTGAGTCAGTGAGACTCGAGGGTCCAATCCGCAGTTAGGGGCAAACAGAGTTCAAAGTTCAAAGTACAGGATGTCACCATAGGCAACTCTGTAATTTGTTTTCTTGTGGGCATACTCTCTAAATCCAATAACCACAATAGAATCAATGAAAGGCCACACTGACTGGGCCTATAACCAGTGTGCAAAAGTCAACAAACCGTGCAAATGCAGTAAGAAATAGTAATAATCAATAAATAAGCAATAAATATCGAGAACATGAGGTGAAGAGTCTTTGAAAGTGAGTCCATGGGATGTGGGAACAGTTCAGTGATGGGGCGAGTGACGTTGAGTGAAGTTACCCCCTCTGGTTCAGGAGCCTGATGCTTGAGGGGGTAATAACAGTTCCTGAACCCGGTGGTGTGGATCCTGAGGCTCCTGAATCTCCTTCCTGATGGTGGCAGTGAGAAGAGATGTGCTCAATGGTTGGGAGGGGTTTACCTGTGATGGACTGGGCCGAATCCACTACTTGTTGTAGGATTTTCCGTACAAAGGCATTGATGTTTCGATACCAGGCTGTGATGCAGCCGGTCAATATACTCTCCACCACACATCTATAGAAGTTTCTCAAAGTTTTAGATGTCATGCCAAACCTTCGCAAATGTCCAAGGAAGTAGAGGCACCGCCCTCTGCCACAGTGTTGAAGGCATTGCCCCTCACAATGGGGGTATTGCCCCTCACAATGGGGGTATTGCCCCTCACAATGGGGGTATTGCCTCTCACAATGAGGGTATTGCCTCTCACAATGGGGGTATTGCCTCTCACAATGAGGGCTGTAAACGCTGGCTGTACGAGGACTGACTGGCCCTTCCTAAGCTGCAAATCCGCAATGTAACATGGCCGGGGCAGATCCAAGCGCAGTACGAATCCAAATCCATTCCCTATTCTGTCTTCCCTCTCACCCCTTCACTTCCCACTTGCCCATCAGCTCCCTCTGGTGTCCCTCCTCCCCTATCTCCCGCAGTCCACTCTCCTCTCCTATCAGACTCCTTCTTCTTCAGCCGTTAACCTCTCCCACCAATCACCTCCCAGCTTCTTACTTCATCTCCTCCCTCCCCGCCCACCCAACTTCCTCCCAACCTAGATTCACCCATCGCCTGCCCATTCCTTCCACTGTCTTATTCTGGCTTCTGTCCCCTCTCTTTTGAGTCCTGATGAAGGGTCTTGGCCTGAAACATTGACAGATTATTCCTCTCCCTGGACTTGCTGAGTTCCTCCAGCATTTTGTGTTAAACCAGGGCTTCACAAACTGTTTAATGCCATTAAGCAGGGGGGTCCGAGGACCCCAGGTTGGGAACGCCTGCTTTAAGGTTGCCTCTCATTCTCCTACTTTGCAAACATTGAAGACCCAGGTTGGCCAACCTCTGCCTGCAATTCGGAACCTCTGGTACCAGGAAAATCCTCGGGAATTCTTTCCTTCACTTTACTGAGAAAGCAATTGCAACGAGACAAATAAAATGTAACAGCATGATGGGGGTAGGTGGGGAGTCCATCGTTAGTGTTTGAAAGTTGCCCCTGAGATGCGAACAGGGCACCACAAAGAGCAGATTCATTTTAATGGGCACCCACCTGTCGGACGAATTGAATGCCTTTGGACCCTGGGTATCGTTCGATCAGCATCGGCACCAGAAACACGTTCCACAGGCGATGGAAGTCGATGAGCGACGCCAAGTGCCGCACCTGACTGGACATGAGGCTCTTGGGCTTGTGGTCGAACTGTTTCAAAGCAGAGTGCAGAATTTGAGCTTTGTGCAGAGCCAAGTGAGTCAATCAAGAGCGTACGGAAGCCCTGGGCCAAGGATTAGCAGGGGCCACCAACCTTTTATGCACCACGGACCGGTTTAATATTGACAATATTCTTGCAGACTGGCTGACAAGGGGGGGGTGGGGGTGTTAATCACGACCGGAATATAGGTGATAAGTCAACTATGAGTCACTTATAAGTGGCTAATACACTCAATTTCGTTTCTAAAAGGGTTTATCTAATCAATTTAATATTAAACACACAGCGCATATTTTCCTCCCATGAATATAGTGATAAGTCAATTATAACTCACTTATAAGTCAATAGGATCATAACATTTTAAGTAACATTTGGATATTAAACACACAGCGCATATTTTCCTCGTATGAACATATAAAATCATTGCACACACCAGTGAGAGGACAAGGTAAGGGCTGGAGGTCCCCATACTGAGGCCACAGCGGTCGCAGACCGGAGAGCACGGCCAACAAAAGTTTGGCTCGAGGGATGACTTTCAGTAGATCGCAGCGAGGTAGCTGCTCTGCTACTTACGAAATCCCAAGCCCAAATTAGGTCGTCTGAGAATATTTTAGCACCGGGTTCCCCACGAACATTCGCTGTGCTAAACAGGTTTAGAGACGGCGCCCATCTGTCCGCGCTCCAGACCAGTAGCAACGGCACTTCTCACTGACCGGTTACCCGAGGCCAACCAGTGATCCCTGGCACGAGGGTATCACTGCGTTCAGGCGACTGATGACCTCACGTGCGTTCAAGTTCAACAGTGGGCATGACAGGGAATGAGGAAAGGTGCAGCTGACTCGTATCGTTTCATATTGCCAAATCGTATCGTTTCCTCACGGCCCGGTCACCGGTCTGGTGGTTGGGGTCACTGGGTTTATTTAGTGTGGATAGGACTTTGAACTGCATCAGACTGATTATCGATCGCGAGAACGTGGCAAGTGCATGTGTGGCCGATTGATCGCACAGTGGAACCCCTACATGCGTTAGGCGCTCTCTTTTTGCGGGGGCTTTTGGGGGGGGGCGGGGTTTGCAGCTCTCACACTGCAAGCTGCCCTGAATGTACCGGTACTGTGCAAAAGTCTTTGGATTTTTTTATAAAAATGTGGTTTCAGAGGGTATGACCTGCACAGAGCCCCGATCTCAACATCATCGAGGCTGTCTGGGAGACCTAGTCTGCTCCGGGCCTCATGGCTACGGACTCAATCCCTGTTTGGGCATGATTGCCGTTTCCCCCCACCCTTTGCACTATGGACGCTTGACTGTCGTATTTAAAAAAAAATTTTTTGGGGGTTTATTATTTTGTGGCTGCTCGTAAGGAGACAAGCCTCAAGCTCACATAATGTATACTTACTTTGATAATAAATGAACTGTGGCAAGTTCTCCGAGATGCCTGGAACAACCTACCACCGATTTCCTTACAAAACTGCTCAACTCTGTACCTAAGAGAATTGATCTAGTTTTAAAGGCCAAGGGTGGTCACACCAAATTTGATTTGATTCAGTGGTTTTTTTTTACTCTTTACAGTATTTTTTGATATTTGAAAACTCCTCATTTCGTTATTTTTGAAAGCATCTTCACTTTACAGAATTCTTTCCCCCCCTGTGCCTCAGACTTTTGCAGAGTACTACAAGCAACAGACTTAATGGCTGGCATGGGTTAATGGGCCGAGTGGCCTGCAGCTGTGCTGACTAGAATTCTACAGAACAGAAATGGGCTCTTTCACCCCACCTTGTCTACACTGACCATAATACCCATCCACACTAACCCCAGCGGCCAACGTTAGACCCATAGCTCAAAGTCAAAGTCGTCTCCACAAGTCCGTGTATGTACAGGCACAATGAAAAACTTACTTTTACTAGCATCACAGGCACAGAGCTTCATACACCCAGTGGCCACTTTATTACGTTCCCCCAAGGGTACGTTCTAGGTTCAAAGTGATGTGCGTTCACAGATGCTCTTCTGCACACCACTGTTGTAAAACCCTGTTATTAGAGTCTATCACCTTCAACCAGTTTGGCCATTCTCCTCTGATCTTCTCATTAACAAGGTGTGCTCACCCACAGAACTGCTGCTCACTGGATTGTTTTTTCATTTTTCGCACCATTCTCTGTAAACTCTAGAGACTGTCGTGCGTGAAAATCCCAGGAGACCAGCAGTTTCTGAGATACTCAAACCACCCCATCTGGCGCCAACAATTAGTCCGTGGTCACAGTCACTTAGATCACATTTCTTCCCGATTCTGATGATTGGCCTGAACAACAACTGAACCTCTTGACCGTGTCTGCATGTTTTAATGCCACGTGATTGGCTGATTGATATTTGCATTAACCAGCAGGTGTGCAGCTGTACCTAATAAAGTGGCCACTGAGTGTATTAGCAGCATTTATAAGGGAAAACATAAATTATATACAAATGAGAGCAAAATACAGATCATTTTATTGCAAACTGATCAAAGCGGTTCAAAGGTTAACTTTATTACCAAAGTATGTGTGCGGAATACAACTCTGAGACTAGTCTTCTCCAGATAGCCATGGAATTCAGAAAACCACAGAAGTAGTTAAAAGAAAGACATCAATCTCCCCCAAATGGAAAAAGAAACAAAAACTCACAAACCCCAAACTCCCCCAACCCCTCCCTCACACAGAAACTAACAGATCAGCCATATGGAGAAACAGCAAGAACATCAGACCCCAAACCCCCAGCCCGCCATCAGCAACAAGAACGAACGGGAGACAGCACGGAAAAAAAACAGAACTAAAGGAGGCTAATATGAACACCAGTGCAATCCACAAATCTCCGAACTTTGATAACATCTCGGAGAGCATCGGGATCCATCAGCCTGTCCAAAAGCATCGGCAACCAGTGGCCCCTCCCAGGGCCACTGGCTCAGACCATACTGTTACACTTCCGGTAAATTTAATGTCGGTGATAAGTGGAGATACATCTCTACCAAAGGAGATGCAAGGCGCTCCTTCCCTCTGTAACAAGTGACACCTGCTTAGCACCACCTCCCCTCCCCGATCAGGGTCACGGGAAGCCACGGGAGCAAGTGGTGGATGGTCGTACGAGCAGCCGGTGCAGATCACAAGTCCTGGTTATGTGACCACTGACACCAGACAGACAATCTCTGAAGAGTATTGATAATGGCTGGGGTCACCCGTCTTGTAAAGACACTGTCCAGAAGAAGGCAATGGCAAACCACTTCTGTAGAAAAATTTGCCAAGAACAGTCACGGTCATGGAAAGACCATGATCGCCCACGTCAGAAGACACAGCACATAATGATAATGCCATATGACACAATGCATAATAATGATGTCCTATGACATGGTGCATAATGATGATGTCATATGACATGGCACATAATGATGATGTCATATGACATGGCGCATAATGATGATACTTTAGCGAAGAGGGTTGTGCAAGTTTGTTCAAGAATTAATTGGTTGAAGGGATGTAGGTCCTCTTCCCTCACCTTTCCTATCCAGGTTTCTGCTGAAATCTCTTTTAGACATTGTAGCAGTATCGCCTCTGCTCATTCCAGATATTCATTGGCCCATCCCTCAGATCTCATTCAAATTTCTCCCCTCTAACCTTAACCCTGCTCCCTCTAGTTCCAGACTCTGCTGGCTTGGGAAAAGGATTTTGACCATCAATGCCCTTCACAATTTTATTGCAACTATCAGTCACCCCTCAGTCTCCAGCACCCAGTGAGAACTAAGCCAGTCTCCGGCACCCAGTGAGAACTAACCCAGTCTCCGGCACCCAGTGAGAACTAACCCGGTCTCCGGCACCCAGTGAGAACTAACCCGGTCTCCGGCACCCAGTGAGAACTAACCCGGTCTCCGGCACCCAGTGAGAACTAACCCGGTCTCCGGCACCCAGTGAGAACTAACCCGGTCTCCGGCACCCAGTGAGAACTAACCCGGTCTCCGGCACCCAGTGAGAACTAATCCGGTCTCCGGCACCCAGTGAGAACTAACCCAGTCTCCGGCACCCAGTGAGAACTAACCCGGTCTCCGGCACCCAGTGAGAACTAACCCGGTCTCCGGCACCCAGTGAGAACTAACCCGGTCTCCGGCACCCAGCATACATTCAGAGCATTTCATTCCCACAGATGCAGTGTTTCCAGGATTTTCCATTTTATTTCAGATTTTCGGCATCTGCTGTCTTTTTTTCATCTATTCAAACAAAAAGCCTTTTTTTTGTTTTATACAGCGTACATTTCTGTGCAAAAGACATAATCACATATAGAAGACAAAGGGTGCCTAAGACTTTTGCACAGTCCTGTATTTGTCAACATGGAGTGGAAAGCGAGTTTTGTAAATCTTGCGGGAACAAAGGATGTTGGGAATGGCGAGGGTGGAGCGTCGCGAGAGGGGTGTGGGACAGATGGCAGAGAAGGAGTGCCGGGGATGGGGGGTGGCACAGGTGCAGACACACCCGGCCCTGAGACACCAGGCAAGGTCATTTGATTCCAAGTAATTGGTTTATTGATCATTACAGAATGTTTCTCTGGTGCTTCCCACTCCCTCCCCTCTCCCTTCCCCTTTTCCCAACCATGTTCCCCCTCTCCCTGCCCCCTTCCCACTCTCAGTCCACAATAGAGACCCAGATCAGAATCAGGTTTATCATCACTCACAAATGCCATGAAATTTGTTTTTTTTGTGGCAGCAGTACAGTGCAAAACATAAAATTACCACAGTACCATGCAAAAGTCTTACATATATGTGCCCAAGACTCTTGCACAGTACTGTACCTCTTACCTGTGGTTCCTTACTGCAAAGTGAAGCCACAATGCAGAAAAACTGTCGCAATATCCTTCCCACAGATAAGGAGATAACGAGTCAAGCTTTAATTGGTCATATTTGCTGCTGCATTCTGTTCATAGACCGTGGAGCATGGTTGAACATTTTGAAACACATGATAAAGGATTTTACTAAAAGTTATCAGTGAGGGAAGAAACTGTTACACAGTCTGGTCGTGAGAGCCCGAATGCTTCTGGTGACTTTTCCCAGACGGCAGGAGGGAGAAGAGTTTGTGTGAGGGGTGCGTGGGGTCCCTCATAATGCTGTAATTCCCAGGGTTTTCATTATTAACTTGCACCACGTTGTAATTTGATAACTGCAAACTCAACTGAATGCCCATTAATTTGAGTTACTGCAAACTTAATAGAATTTAACAATCGCTATGGGAAGGACAATAAAGGATGTTATTAGTCTAGAAAAGGTGCAGAAATTATTCATGAAGATCTTGCGGGAACTGGAGAGCTTGAGTTGTAAGGAGAAAATGGATAGGCTGGGACAGTTTTCCCTGGAGTGTGGGAGGCCGGGATGTGACCTTATTGAGCAGTGTGGATATGGTGGATGGTCACATTTTTCTCCCAGGGTACGGGAGTCCAAATCCAGAGAGCAGAGGTGAAAGGTCAAAGGTGAAAGATTCCTGAGGGGAAACTTTCACATGCAGAGGGTGGAGGATATATACAACAGAGGAAGGTGCATAAGATCATAAGACATAGGAGCAGAATTAGGCCGTTCAGCCCATCGAGTCCGCTCCACCATTCCATCCTGGCTGATTTATCGTCCCTCTCAACCCCTTTCTCTTGCCTTCTCCCCGAAACCTTTGACACCAGTGCTAACTGAGAACCTATCAAACTCCGCTTTAAATACATTTGGCTTCCATGGCCTTCTGCAGCAATTAATTCCACAGGTTGACCACCCTCCGGCGAAAATTCCTCCTCATCTCTGTTCTAGAGGGACGTCCCTCTACTCTGAGGCTGCGTCCTCTGGTCCTAGACTCCCCCACTATAGGAAACATCCTCTCCACATCCACTCTATCTGTATCCTCTGGTCCTAGACACCCCCACTATAGGAAACATCCTCTCCACATCCACTCTATCTGTGTCCTCTGGTCCTAGACTCACCCACTATAGGAAACATCCTCTCCACATCCTCTCTATCTGTGTCCTCTGGTCCTAGACTCTCCCACTATAGGAAACATCCTCTCCACATCCACTCTCTCTGTGTCCTCTGGTCCTAGACTCTCCCACTATAGGAAACATCCTCTCCACATCCACTCTATCTGTGTCGTCTGGTCCTAGACTCCCCCACTATAGGAAACATCCTCTCCACGTCCATTCTATCTGTGTCCTCTGGTCCCAGACTCCCCCACTATAGGAAACATCCTCTCCACATCCACTCTACCTGTATCCTCTGGTCCTAGACTGCCCCACTACAGGAAACATCCTCTCCACATCCACTCTATCTGTGTCCTCTGGTCCTAGACTCCCCCACTATAGGAAACATCCTCTCCACATCCACTCTATCTGCGTCCTCTGGTCCTAGACTCCCCCACTATAGGAAACATCCTCTCCACATCCACTCTACCTGTATCCTCTGGTCCTAGACTGCCCCACTACAGGAAACATCCTCTCCACATCCACTCTATCTGCGTCCTCTGGTCCTAGACTCCCCCACTATAGGAAACATCCTCTCCACATCCATTCTATCTGTGTCCTCTGGTCCCAGACTCCCCCACTATAGGAAACATCCTCTGCACATCCACTCTATCTGTATCCTCTGGCCCTAGACTCCCCCACTATAGGAAACATCCTCTCCACATCCACTCTATCTGTGTCCTCTGGTCCTAGACTCCCCCACTATAGGAAACATCCTCTCCACATCCACTCTATCTGTGTCCTCTGGCCCTAGACTCCCCCACTATAGGAAACATCCTCTCCACATCCACTCTACCTGTATCCTCTGGTCCTAGACTGCCCCACTACAGGAAACATCCTCTCCACATCCACTCTATCTGCGTCCTCTGGTCCTAGACTCCCCCACTATAGGAAACATCCTCTCCACATCCACTCTATCTGTGTCCTCTGGTCCTAGACTCCCCCACTATAGGAAACATCCTCTCCACATCCACTCTCTCTGTGTCCTCTGGTCCTAGACTCCCCCACCATAGGAAACATCCTCTCCACATACACTCTATCTGTGTCCTCTGGTCCTAGACTCCCCCACTATAGGAAACATCCTCTCCACATCCACTCTATCTGTGTCCGCTAGTCCTAGACTCTCCCACTATAGGAAACATCCTCTCCACATCCACTCTATCTGTGTCCTCTGGTCCCAGACTCCTCCACTATAGGAAACATCCTCTCCACATCCACTCTATCTGTGTCCTCTGGTCCTAGACTCTCCCACCATAGGAAACATCCTCTCCACATCCACTCTATCTGTGTCCTCTGGTCCTAGACTCCCCCACTATAGGAAACATCCTCTCCACATTCACTCTCTCTGTGTCCTCTGGTCCTAGACTCTCCCACTATAGGAAACATCCTCTCCACATCCACTCTATCTGTGTCCTCTGGTCCTAGACTCCCCCACTACAGGAAACATCCTCTCCACATCCACTCTATCTGCGTCCTCTGGTCCTAGACTCCCCCACTATAGGAAACATCCTCTCCACATCCATTCTATCTGTGTCCTCTGGTCCCAGACTCCCCCACTATAGGAAACATCCTCTGCACATCCACTCTATCTGTATCCTCTGGCCCTAGACTCCCCCACTATAGGAAACATCCTCTCCACATCCACTCTATCTAGGTAGGTTTCAATGAGACCCCACCCCCCCCCCAGTCTTCTAAACTCCAGCACCTACAGACCCAGAGCCATAAAACGCTCCTCGTGCATTAACCCTTTCATTCCCAGAATCCTTCTTGTGAGCCTCCTCTGCCAGCACATCCTTTCTTATCCAAGGGGCCCAAAACTGCTCACAATCCTTCGAGTGAGGCCAATGCCTTGTGAAGCCTCGGCACTCAAAACATCAGAGACCTCCTTCCTCCATCACTGGTGCTGCCCTCATCCGCGTCTCCTCATTTCCCAGACTTCCGCGCTCATGCCCTCTTCCCGCCACCTTATCCGGGATAGAATTCCTCTTGTCCTCCCCTAGCACCCCAAGAGCTTCCACACGCAACACATTGTTCTGCCATCGTCGATGGGACCCTGCCACCAAACACATCTCTACCTCCCTCCCTCCACACCCTGTTTTCCACAGGGATCGCTCTCTCCATGATTCCCCTGTCCAGTCCTCCCTCCCAGCTCTTATCCCTGCGAGCGGCCCAAGTGTGCTACCCCCGGCCGCTCCCCTCCTCTCAGCGTCTCAGACAGACCTTCCAGGCGAGGCATCTCCGGTGCTCCCGATGCAGCCTCCTCCACCTTAGTGAGACCCCTCGTAAACTGGGTGGAAACGACAACTTTGTCGAGCTCCTCCACTCCATCGGCCAAAAGCGGAACCTCCCCGTGGCCAGACATTTTAATTCCGATCCCCGTGCCGGTCGTGAAGCCGGCGAGAGGCCTCCCTCAGGATGGAGGAGGAGCACCATTTCATGTTCGGCCTCCCACCTGATGGTAGGAATAGCAATTCCTCAAACTCCCTCTTCCTCTGGCCTCTTACCTCTTCTCCTCACCCATCACCTCCCCCTGGGTCCCCTCTCCTCTCCTACCAGACTCCTTTCTCTCCAGACCTTTACCATTCCCACCCACCTGTCTTCCCCCATCACCTTCTCACTATTCCCCTTCCCTTCCCCCCCCCCGACCTTTCCATTCTGTTGTCTTCCCCCTCCCCCCCCCAAAGAAGGGTCTCGGCCTGAAACGTCGACTGCCTATTCATCTCCACGGACGCTGCCTGACCCACCGAGTCCCTCCAGCATTTTGTGTTTGCTTCACATCTTTGCTTTTATATTCCAGTCCTCTCGAAATCAATGCTAACATTGAATTTGCCTTCCTCACCACCGACTCAACCTTTAGGGAACGCTGCACGCAGACTCCCAAGTCCCTCTACACTCGATATTCCCCCCCACCCCGTTTAGAACGTAGTCCATGTCTTCATTCTCCCTATTGAAGTGAATAACTACAGGCCATGTTGCATGTGTCATTTCTTTGCCCTGTACAATGTTGAGACCGGTACGTAGGTAAGAGAGGTTTAGAGCAAAGGGTCTGTAACCCTTTTATGCCTTGCACCCCTTGGGCAGCCCGGTGAAGCCTCTGGACCCCCCTCTCAGAACACTGCATTTAAATATATAAACTAAAACACACAGGCTTGCCAAAGAAAACCGTTACACTGAAATACAGTTATCAAAAGACCACTGTGGTTTGTTGCCGACACTCATAATTGGAGGAAATGCTAAATTTCAGTTAGCGGTTAGAGAAAACAAAGATGAAATTTATTTCCCTTCCATGTTCTGATCGATAAGCTACAGAACCTGGATCTCTGTACCTCCCTTTGCAGTTAGATCCTCGACTTCCTAACCGGAAGACCACAATCTGTGAGGATTGGTGATAAAATATCCTCCTTGCTGACGATTAACACTGGTGCACCTCAGGGGTGTGTGCTTAGCCCACTGCTCTACTCTCTATACACACATGACTATGTGGCTAGGCATAGCTCAAACACCATCTATAAATTTGCTGACGATACAACCATTGTTGGTAGAGTCTCAGGTGGTGACAGAGGGCGTACAGGAGTGAGATATACCAACTAGTGGAGTGGTGTCACAGCAACAACCTGGCACTCAGCATCAGTAAGATGAAAGAGCTGATTATGGACTTCAGGAAGGGTAAGATGAAGGAACACATACCAATCCTCATAGAGGGATCAGAAGTGGAGAGAGTGAGCAGCTTCAAGTTCCTGGGTGTCAGGATCTCTGAGGATCTAACCTGGTCCCAACATATCGATGTAGTTACAAAGAAGGCAAGACAGCGGCTAGATTTCATTGCAAACTAAATTCTGTTCCAATTCCAACCTCACTCCTTCCGAACGCTCTGCTCTCCGCTCCCTCCGCACCAATCCCAACCTCACTATAAAACCCGCTGATAAGGGGGGAGCTGTTGTTGTCTGGCGTACTGACCTCTACCTGGCCGAGGCACAGCAACAACTCTCTGATACCTCCTCTTACTTACCCCTTGATCATGACCCCACTAAGGAGCACCAGGTCATTGTCTCCTATACCATCACCAACCTTATCAGCTCTGGGGATCTCCCATCCACTGCCACCAACCTCATAGTTCCCACACCCCGCACTTCCCGTTTCTACCTCCTACCCAAGATCAACAAACCTGCCTGTCCAAGTAGACCTATTGTCTCAGCTTGCTCCTGCCCCACTGAACTCATTTCTGCATACCTTGACACTGTTTTATCCCCCCTTGTTCAATCCCTTCCCACCTATGTTTGTGACACTTCTCACGCTTTGAATTTTTTCAATGATTTTAAGTTCCCTGGCCCCCACCGCCTTATTTTCACCACGGACGTCCAGTCCCTATATACCTCCATCCCCCACCGAGACGGTCTCAAAGCTCTCCGCTTTCTTTTTGGATTCCAGACCTAACCAATTCCCCTCTACCACCACTCTCCTCCGTCTAGCGGAATTAGTCTTTACTCTCAATAATTTCTCCTTTGGCTCCTCCCACCTCCTCCAAACCAAGGGTGTAGCCATGGGCACTCGCATGGGTCCCAGTTATGCCTGCCTTTTTGTTGGCTTTGTGGAACAATCCATGTTCCAAGGCTATACCGGTATCCATCCCCCTCTTTTCCTTCGCTACATCGACACTGCATTGGCGCTGCCTCCTGCACGTGTGCTGAGCTCGTCGACTTTATTAACTTTGCCTCCAACTTTCACTCTGCCCTCAAATTTACCTGGTCCATTTCCGACACCTCCCTCCCCTTTCTTGATCTTTCTGTCTCCATCTCTGGAGACGGTTTATCTACTGATATCTACTATAAGCCTACAGACTCTCACAGCTACCTGGACTATTCCTCTTCCCACCCTGTCTCTTGCAAAAAGGCTATCCCCTTCTCACAATTCCTCCGTCTCCGCCGCATCTTCTCTCAGGATGAGGCTTTTCATTCCAGGACGACGGAGATGTCTTCCTTTTTTAAACAAAGGGGCTTCCCTTCGTCCACCATCAACTCTGCTCTCAAACGCATCTCTCCCATTTCCCGCACATCTGCCCTCACCCCATCCACCCGCCACCCCATTCGGGATAGGGTTCCCCTTGTCCTTACCTACCACCCCACCAGCCTCCAGGTCCAACGTATAATTCTCCGTAACTTCCGTCACCTCCAACGGGATCCCACTACCAAACACATTTTTCCCTCCCCCCCCTCTGCTTTTCACAGGGATCGCTCCCTACGCGACTCCCTTGTCCACTCGTTCCCCCCATCCCTTCCCACCAATCTCCCTCCCGGCACTTATCTTTGTAAGCGGAGCAAGTGCTACACCTGCCCTTACACTTCCTCCCTCACCACCACTCAGGGCCCCAGACAGTCCTTCCAGGTGAGGCGACACTTCACCTGTGAGTCGGATGGTGTGGTATACTGCGTCCGGTGCTCCCGGTGTGGCCTTTTATATATTGGCGAGACCCGACGCAGACGGGGAGACCGTTTCGCTGAACACCTACGCTCGGTCCGCCAGAAAAAGCAGGATCTCCCAGTGGCCACACATTTTAATTCCACGTCCCATTCCCATTCTGATATGTCTATCCATGGCCTCCTCTACTGTCAAAATGAATCCAAACTCAGGTTGGAGGAACAACACCTTATATACTGGCTGGGTAGCCTCCAACCTGATGGCATGAACATTGACTTCTCTAACTTCCGTTACTGCCCCTCCTCCCCTTCTTACCCCATCCCTGACATATTTAGTTGTTTGCCTGATCTCCATCTCCCTCTGGTGCTCCCCTCCTCCTTTCTTTCTCCCGAGGCCTCCTGTCCCATGATCCTTTCCCTTCCCCAGCTCTGTATCACTTTCGCCAATCACCTTTCCAGCTCTTAGCTTCATCCCACCCCTCCGGTCTTCTCCTATCATTTCGCATTTCCCCCTCCCCCCACTACTTTCAAATCTCTTACTATCTTTCCTTTCAGTTAGTCCTGATGAAGGGTCTCGGCCCGAAACGTCGACAGTGCTTCTCCCTATAGATGCTGTCTGGCCTGCTGTGTTCCACCAGCATTTTGTGTGTGTTGTGGCTAGATTTCATTAGGAGTTTGAGAAGATTTGGTCTGTCAACAAATACACTCAAAAACTTCTACAGATGTACTGGGGAGAGCATTCTGACAAGCTGCATCGTCATCTGGCATGGTGGGGAGTTGGGGGCTGGGGGAGGCTACTGCAGAGAGTTGTAAACTCAGTCAGCTCTGTCACGGGCTCCAGCCTCCCCAGCATCCAGGACATCTTCAAAGAGCGATCCCTCAGAGAAGGCGACACCCATCATTAGGAACCCCCATTACCCAGGACATGCCCTCTTCTCATTGCTACCATCAGGGAGGAGGTACAGGAGCCTGAATACACACACTCAATGACTCAGGAATACCACACACTCAACGATTCAGGAACAGCTTCTTCCCTCTGCCATCAGATTTCTGAATGGACAATGAACCCATGAACACTACCTCACTACATATATACATACTGTCATTCACATTTCTCTATTATTATGCATCGTGTTGCACTGCTGCCACAAAGACAACATATTTCACGAAATACGCCGGTGATATTAAACCTGATTCTGAAGTTTTCACGGGCCCCCCAAGGGGGTGAACCCGAGGGGTCCGCGGACCCCGCTCTGGAGCGCTGTAGGTCAAATGCAGGCAGAATGGACTAGTTTATTTGAGAATCTGGGCTGCCAGGGTATCCCCGAGTAGGACCGAAAGGCCCGCCTCTCTAAACTGCAGCAGAAACACTTTCGAACTAAAATCTCAGCGAGGTTTGTTTTCAAACTACTAACCCTCAATCCCGATTGGACCGTAGCAAACGCCCGTTCAGCGTTTAACTGAGACAATCCCCAATAATTTTTAACACACGTTAAAAAAAAAATCATTTTAAACTAATCAACCCAGTTAAAAAAAAGAGATGAAGCGCTCTTTCACAACAGGGAGGCGAAGGTGGGTTTGCTTTAATTCCTGCATGCGACACTGTAACGATTCGATGCCACACTGTTGCAATCGCTGCTTCACCGCGTGTGGGAGCCACGTACCTTCTGCCGGTTCCAATGCGCCGGTCTCAGTTCGGGCTTCATTTCGCCTCCAAGCAGCCCCAAGATGATGCAGAGGACGGCGAAGGCGAATGAAGCCGAGAGCAGGATGACCACCCACGGTAGCCTGGCCATCCCGGAGCGCTTCTCGGGGCGAGGGGCGCGGGCATTCCGCGCCGACTTGGACATGACGGCGGCGGGCGCTCACATCTTGGCACCGGCGGATGGAATTAAGGACACGTTCCCCCCCCAACTCAGCGGCCGCCGCCGGAAGATGACTCGCCGGAGTGGGTGTACCTTTCCAAGAAAGGTCCGCCCCTTTGCCGGCTGCCGAGTCGCACAGGAAGAGCGCAGAATCTCTCCGGTTATTTGCAGGCTGGAAATCAGCTTCTTTATGACTTTCCCTCGCTGCTGGGGTTTACAGGGACGAGGAACTCCGCAGGTGCTGGACACACGCCGGGCAGCAGCGATGGAAATGGTGAAGGGTCTCGGCCCCAAACGTTGGCCGATTTCCTCTTGTTCCACAGACGCTGCCAGACTCGCCGAGCTCGGCGGCAGTTTGTGTTCAGGGGCCCAGCGTCCTGCGTGCCGTGCCCTGGGTTTGCTGCGTCTGCGGAATCTCTTAACGTTTCTGCCCCAAGTTACGTGCGGGTCAGAACAGCCCTCCGCTGGGGATTAGCATGTGCCCGATTTTAATGCAGATTCACAACAGGAATCATCTAAAATCATGCTGACTCGCTGCAAGAGGGTTTCATTTATTCCCTTTCTCTGGCCCACAGTTTTCGTCCCTTCATAAATGCCCCGAACCTGGCGTAGATGGGACGGGGGGGGGGGGGGTCTGCTTCGTCGAACACCTCCGCCCCGCCCGCCAAAAAGGGAAACTTCCCGGTGGCCACGTTTGAATTCCGACAACCATACCCGTTCTGACACGTTTGACCACAGCCCCCTCTTGTGCCGGGACAAGACCGCCTTCAGGGCGGAGAAACAACAGCTTGTATTGCGTCTGGGTGGCTTCGGGGCAGGAATATGATTTTCTCCTCCCGTTAAAAAAAAATTCCCATCCCCTCCCTTCTTCCTCTATCCCCCACACTGGCCTCTTACCTCTTCTCACCTCGCACTGGGTGCCCTCCCCCTTCCCTTTCGCCTATGGTCCCCTCTCCTCTCAGATTACCTCCTCTCGAGTCCTTTATCTTTCCCACCCACCAGGCTTCACCTATCAAACTGCAAGCTAGCTTGTGGTGGCGGAACACCAGACATCAGGAATGAGGGTGGAGTTGGGATCCGGAGTGCTTGTGCATTTCCCACTGCCTATAAACTCACAAGTTTCACTGGGAAATGGATTGTCCTTCTGTATAACATGTAATGGAAGTGCCAAAAAACGTGCTTGGTGAGTAACCATAGAACATTACAGCACAGAAACAGGCCTTTTGGCCCTTCTAGGCTGTGCCGAACCATTTTTCTGCCTAGTCCCACTGACCTGCACCCAGCCCATATCCCTCCGTCCAGCCCATATCTCTCCATACACCTCTCATCCATGTACCTGTCCAAGTTTTTCTTAAATGTTAAAAGTGAGCCTACATTTACCACTTCATCTGGCAGCTCATTCCACACTCCCACCACTCTGTGTGAAGAAACCCCCACTAATGTTACCTTTAAACTTTTCCCCCTTCACCCTTAACCCATGTCCTCTGGGTATTTTCTCCCCTGGCCTCAGTGGAAAAAGCCTGCTTGCATTCACTCTATCTATACCCGTCATAATTTTATACACCTCTATCAAATCACCCCTCATTCTTCTACGCTCCAGGGAATAAAGTCCTAACCTATTCAACCTTTCTCTGTAACTCAGTTTCTCAAGACCCGGCAACGTCCTTGTAAACCTTCTCTGCACTCTTTCAATCCTTCCTGTAATTCGGTGACCAAAACTGTACACAATACTCCAAATTTGGCCTCACCAATGCCTTATACAACCTCACTAACGTCCGGAATATAATGAGAATTTATCTAAGGGAATTGGGGGTGCAGGAATTCACATTAAAAGGGTTACTGGGCATGGGTGAGAGGGCACGGGTCAGAGTACTTTTATCTTTCTTAAGGGATACAGGGGTTTTTGTAGGATATGAGGAATAAGCAGGAATAGGATACTAGGATGGCCAAAGTGTAGATTAGGGTGTGTGTGTGTGTGTGTGTGTGAGATTGGGTGAACGGATTTAGAATGCGAGCAGAAGGTGGCGGTAATGCACCATTAAGCTGGGTGCCAACCGCCGTAAAACAAGAAGAAGAACGTCTGGAACTCCAGTGGACAGGCACCACTGAAGTCCCCACAGTGCTGTGTTCTCAGAATGTTAACACATGTATTGTAGAGAGCCAGATCCCTCCCCACCATCGGTAGTATCTACAGGAGGTACCACCCGAAGAAAGCAACGTCCATCTGCAAAGTTCCCAAACACCCAGACAATGCCATCTACCATCAGGCAGGAGGTACAGAAGCCTGAAGTCCCACGACACCACAAAGTTTCCCTCTGACTTTTTTTACAGTTGCGCGGACCAACCATCGCTCCGAGCAGGGAACTTTTACTCGGCCCGAAAGCCGTGTGGCGTTTTAAATGTGTTTTTATTTTGGTAATATGCATCTCAAACAAACACAAACCACAACTCACAACACAAGTAAATGATGTCAGGCAGTCAAAACAACTGACAGGCACAATGGCAAAAGCAAAATGTTTTGACTAGATGGCGTCAGCATTTGTGGGGCCAGAAGTTTATTCACAATGAGCTGCTGACTTCCATTCTGTGTCTATTGTTACAATTTGTAGCAATGATGTAACTCGAAACACTCACAACGTAAATACATTGAAGGCCTAAAATGTTTCAAAATAAAGGTTTTGGTACATTTATTATTTAGAAAGTTTATGGATAAGATGAATATATTATTATACTTAAGGCCTAAAATGTTTCAAAATAAAGGTGGTACATTTATTATTTAGAAAATTTATAGATAATATGAATATATTGTTTTTGTGGAAAGCCAAGACAAGAAGAGATCTGATATCATCAATCAAGAAATAGCTGCTGGAATTCCTTGGACTCATACTGAAGAAAGAGAAGCTTGAACATCCTGCAGTGTCGGGGAAAAAACATATGGAAGAAAAAGTTGCGATTGACAAGGCATGACTTTCATGAGATATGTCAAGAGATGGACAGGCAAAAGTTTTCGAGAGTTTATTAGAACATCCCAGATGAAAGACCATGATCAACCATGTCATACGAGATGGCACATGATGATGGTGGTGTGGATTATGTTCATTATCATATATTTAGTTACAGGGTATTTCAAAATTATACTGTCACAGATTTCACAATTATGTTAGCTTAATTTCAAAATTACATTAACATGATATAACAGAAAATTCCAGCTGTGTGGCGTATTTCATTAGGAACTTGAGAAGATTTGGTATGTAACCAAAAACACTCACAAATTTCTACAGATGTACCCTGAAGAGCCTGACTGGCTGCCTCACCGCCTGGTATGGGGGGGGGGCATGGGGGCACTGCAGGGGATGGAAATAAACTGCAGAGAGTTGTAAACTCAGTCAGTTCCATCACGGGCACTAACCTCCGTAGTGTCCAGGACATCTTCAAGGAGCGATAACTCAAAAAGGCGGCATCCATCATTAAGGACCCCCGTCACCCAGGACATGCCCTCTTCTTATTGTTACCATCAGGGAGGAGGTACAGGAGCCTGAAGACACACACTCAACGATTCAGGAACAGCTTCTTCCCCTCTGCCATCTGATTTCTGAATGGACGTCGAACCCGTGAACACCACCTCACTACTTTTTTATTTTTGTTTTTCCACTACTTATTTAATTTAATGCTTTACCGTAATTCACAGTTTTTTTCCCTATTATTATGTATTACATTGTACTGCTGCTGCAAAGACAATACATTTCACGACGTATACCAGGCCGGTGATGTTAAACCTGATCCTGAAAACTCTGATCAATGAGATTACACCAGAGGCTCCCAACCTTTGACATGCCATGGGCCCCCACCATTCACCAAGGGGTCCGTGGGCCCCTGCTCCTCTCTCCTCCAGTTCCCGTCAACTCCCCCAGGCCCCACGGTTCACTTAGGAGTCGTTTACAGCTGCGAGTTAACCTCGCGCCTCTGGGATGCGGGAGGGAGCTGGAGCACTCTGAGGAAACCCGTGCAGAATGTGGAACCTCTGTACAGACAGCGCCCCCGAGGTCGGGATCAAACCCTGGCCACACGACCTGCGAATGAATCAGTGGCTGCACCCCCCAGGGAAGCAGAGCCTGGGTGGTTTCTGTGGGGCCCATTCTGTTCTGACGTCGCCAAATCGAGGCGGTGGGGTCCAGGCCCCGGAGCGTAGCAAAGCAGCTGAACCCGATGTGCGGTCGACGGACTTAAGCACATGACCGAATCAGAAGGGTCAGGTACAGGCCGATCAAGGTGGCGGGGTCCTGGCCTCAGGGCAGATCGAAGCGACTGAACCCAATGTTTGGACAATTATTCCAGCGCCAGGACAGACTGTGAGGGTCAGGGTTTCAGGGCCCGAGGTGAGGGTCCGGCTGCTTGCCTCTGCGCTCAACCAAGGGTCCGTGGACAATGTCTGTTTGTGGACCAACTCGGAGTGCTATTTGTTGTTTTCTCTGCACGTTGGGTGCTCAACCAGGCTTCACGGCTGCCCATTGGGAGACAAATCTCAAGGTTGTATAAAGCACACTTTGTTAATAAACGTACTTTGAATTTTAAACAGCAACTCGAAGTCCCCCAACTCAAATGCTGGTTCTTCGTCACTACCTCCAACGCGGGCGGGTCAGAGGAGGTATCCCGGATCCCGCCAGTTGTCACGGGGTGCATGGATACTCGAGTCTAGGTAACCTCTCCCAACTTGACCCTTTTTGTTTCAGTATTATTGTCACGAAGGTTAGCTACGCGCTCGATATTTGCCCAGATGTGAACATCATTCGTACGGATGTTAACCTACCAGAGCACCTGGGGATGTTTTTGGTGCGTTTCCTCTCTGATATTTCTGACATAAAATGGTCACCCATTCCCAGGCCTGTAACGTAAGATGCACCCACACCGATTACAGCCTCAGTGGGTACGTACTGGTCAATGCTCCAAGTTCAAAGTAAATTTATTCTCAAAGTACACGTACGTC
Source organism: Hemitrygon akajei (assembly GCF_048418815.1). Classification (NCBI taxonomy): domain Eukaryota; kingdom Metazoa; phylum Chordata; class Chondrichthyes; order Myliobatiformes; family Dasyatidae; genus Hemitrygon; species Hemitrygon akajei. Next base: position 39,986,150 of record NC_133148.1, read on the forward strand.
ACCATATATACCCCCGAGATTCAATTTTTGCAGGCATATGCACAATAAATCTCTAGAATAATAACCACAATAGAATCAATGAAAGTCCATTCCAAATTGGGCGTTCTACCAGTGTGCAAAAGACAACAAGCTTTGCAAATATTAAAAGAAAGAACAAATGATTAAGTAATAAATATCGAGAACATGAGATGAAGAGTCCTTGAAAGTCAGTCCATTGGTTGTGGGAATATTTCAATAGACAATAGGTGCAGGAGTAGGCCATTCAGCCCTTCGAGCCAGCACCACCATTCAATGTGAATATGGCTGATCATCCACAATCAGTACCCCGTTCCTGCCTTCTCTCCTTATCCCCTGACTCCGCTATCTTTAAGAGCTCTATCTAACTCTTTCTTGAAAGCATCCAGAGAATTAGTCCCCACTGCCTTCTGAGGCAGAGCATTCCATAGATCCACAACTCTCTGGGTGAAACTCTGTTCTAAATGGCCTACCCCTTATTCTTAAACTGTGGCCTCTGGTTCTGGACTCCCCCAACATCGGGAACATGTTTCCTGCCTCTAGCGTGTCCAATCCCTTAATAATCTTATATGTTTCAATCAGATCCCCTCTCATCCTTCTAAACTCCAGTGTATACAAGCCCAGTCGCTCCGATCTTTCAGCATATGACAGTCCTGCCATCCCGGGAATCAACCTCGTGAACCTACGCTGCACTCCCTCAATAGCAAGAATGTCCTTCCTCAAATTTGGAGACCAAAACTGAACACAATGATTTCAATCTGGGTGATGAATGATTTCATCATTTCAATGAAGGGGCAAGTGAAGTTGAGTGAAGTTGTCCCCTCTGGTTCAAGAGGCTAGTGGTTGAGGGGTAGTGAACCTAGAGGCACAACTCCTGAGGTTCCTGATGGCAGTGGTGCGAAGACAGCATCGCGTGGGTGGTGAGGGTCCCTGACGATGGATGCTGCTTTCCTGTCACAGCGTTTCATGTAGTTGCACTCGATGGCATGGTGGGCTCTGCCCGTGACGGTCTGGGCTGTTATGACACGACACTCACACGAACTGCTCGAGGATCTCCTCAGACCCATGGAGGGCAATGAACAGCCAACCCCTCCAGCTGACGACCCTTCGCCGGGACTGGGAGGGAAGCCGGCCGGAAGCCAGAGATTGAATGGTGTGCATCTGCAGAACCTCTCGTGCCAATGCCGATGAGCTCTCGGCAGGGGCGGGGGTGATGCAGCAACCCGGGTGCTGACTGTGTGGCCAGAACGTTTCCCCAGGAGCTCAGGCTTCTCCCACTTCCCGAATAGGTGCCGCTTGGCAGGTTAATTGGTGCGTGAGTGTCGGATAGAGTCTGGGGAGAACAAATGGGGATCATTGTAAATGGGTTTGTAAAACTTCCAAACGAATCACGTCCTTCTCCTCCCCTTCTCAGTGGTGCTGCACATTTATTTATTCTGATATACGTGATGTAGACCTTTCCAGCCACACTGCCCAGCAACCCCCCAATTTAACCCTCGCTGTATTGATTTATAAAATGCAGCATGAAAAAAAAAAACCCCTCTGGCCCTTTGAGCCGTCCTGCCCAGCTTTCCACTGATTTAACTCTAGCCTAGCCACGGGACAACTTACAACGTCCAACCAGTACGTCATTGGACTCTGGGAGGAAACCCAGGCGGTCACGGGGAGAACGTACAAACTCCTCACAGGCAGTGGCCGGAATTGAACCTGGGTCACTGGTACTGTAAAGCGTTGTGCTAACCACTGTGCTACTGTGCTGCCCTAGGACTGGAGAAGGGTCTCAGCCCGAAACATCGTCTGTTTATAGATGCTGCCCGACCTGCTGAGTTCCTCCAGCATTTCGTGTGTGTTGCTCTGGATTTCCAGTGTCTGATAGTTTGTGATATGTTTGTGATATGATGCCGCCCCCATGGTCCTGAGCTCTTCAATCTACCTCTTCCATTACTGCAATATTACTATTTCTATTTGCTCTGCATCAGTACACTCCTGTACTGTTCCATCTAACACAATGCTGCTGCATCTAGTCCTACCATGTACAGTGTTTACACTGCAGTGGATACAGTCCAGTGAAGTCCATCACAGGAAATCCTCTTCCCACCACTGAACACATTCACCAGGAGCGCGGCACTAGAAAGCGACAACACCCACCCATCCAAGCAATGCTCTCTTCCCCCATCGGGAACGAGGTACAGGATCCTTAGCTTCAGTTGTTACCCTCGAGCCCCCTGCACCAGTGTGGAGAGCTTCATTCGCCACTACTTCGAACTGATTCCACAACCTGCAGCCTCAAAGGCTCTACATTCGTGTTCTCAGTATTATTTTTTTTTAATTTGCATGCTTCGTCCTTTCTGCAGGTTGGCGGCTCTGTCGGAATTTATGTATGGCTTTTCATAAGTTTTAGTGGGTTTCTTTATGTTCCTGGAAATGCCTGCAACAAAACGAAGCTCAAGCTGGTCTTTGGTAACGTACAACTACTGGCCACTTCACTGTGTACCTAATAAAGTGGCGACAGTGTGTGTCCACGGCCCTCTGCTGCTGTAGCCCATCCACTTCAAGGTTTGACAAGATGTACATTTGGAGAAGCTCCTCTGCACACCACTGTTTGAAACACATTTCTTTGAGTTACTGTCAACTTGAACCAGTCTGGCCATTCTCATCTAACCTCTCTCAATATCAAGGCACTCCCGCTCCCTAGATGTCCTTAGCTTCTCCCACCCTTAATGAGGCATTTTTGCCCAAAGATCTGCTGCTCACTGACTTTCTATTTTGGACCATTCTCCGTAAACCCTAGAGACTGTTGCGTGTGAAAATGCCAGGAGATCAGCAGTTTCTGAGATACTCAAACCACCCCATCTGGCACCAGCAATCATCCCACGGTCAGTGACTTAGATCCCATTTCCTCCCCATTCTGATGCTGGTCTGAACCTCTTGACCATGTCTGCATGCTTTTATGCATTAAGTTGTGGTCACATGATGGGCTGATTGGATAGTTGCATTAACGAGGTGGTGTACCTAATGAGGTGGCTGATGAGTACTTTGATAATACATTTCCTTTAATCTTAACTGTATGTAAGCAAGGAATTTCATTGCACTCCATTGTTTAGGACAAAAATCTGATGTATAACTGTGCTGAAACCTGGTCCTTTTCAGGAATTATTGGAGAGCTCCTAGCTGGGCTAACAAGATCTATTCAGCTGCATTTACAAATCTCCTGGCGGGCGTAACCTGGCACCTGGCACCTGACACTCTCGTGCAGGGTAGTAATTAAAATTTGAGTATCTCAGGGGTGTTTGGTTACTCCTGTGTTCCACAACAAAAGGCGTACGCTCCATCACCGATGCGAGTGTGCACAGGTTTGATGTTGCACTATTCCAGACAACAACACAGATAAAGTACAACTGCCCCGGACAGACTGCATGTCCTGGAGCAAATTACTTGGCCTGTCTGATCCATTATTGCTCCACACAGACCCTTTCCACCTCCTCCCCATCTCACCCATCGCCAATTCAAACACCCAACGCCCCTACGTATCAAAAAAAAAGATGAGGGGCCTTTGGAATGGCCCCCTCATCCGAAACAGAAGCTACAAACTTCAGAAGTTGAGTAACTCTCTCAGCGAGTCACTGGGAGAGTTTAGAATGCAAGACATTTAGCCATCAAGTTTACATGCTGTCCCGGGTTTACCACCGCTCAGTGATTCCTTCACTCAGAGAGTGGTAGCTGTGTGGAACCAGCTTCCAGTAGAAGTGGGAGAGGCAGGTTCGATATTGTCATTTAAAGTAAAATTGGATTGATATATGAACAGGAAAGGAATGGAGGGTTATGGGCTGAGTGCGGATCAGTGGGACTAGGTGAGAGTAAGGGTTAGGCACGGACTAGAAGGGCCGAGATGGCCTGTTTCCGTGCTGTAATTGTTATATATGGTTATAGGGCACCCCAACATCAGAACAAGCTAGTAAATTAAGTTGAAAGCCCAGACTAAGGAAACATCTTCTCCCCCTCTGTTGTTAACAAAGAGGAAGACTTCCTCTCACAAACCGCCCACCCATTGTCCACCGTCAGTGCCACCTCTGCCACCATTATCCTCAACGCTGGTGCTCCACAAAGCTGTGTCCTCAGCCCTCGACACTCTTGACTGCGTGCCCCGACCCTGTTCTGTCTCCACCTGCATAGGAGCTCCCAACCTGGAGTCCGTGACCCCTTGCTTAATGGTATTGGTCTTTGGCCTGAAAAAGGATGGAAACCCCTGGTCTACACATTAGCAAATGGCACCGCCATAATGGGCTGGATCTCAGATAACGATAATTCCGAGTACGGGAAGGAGGAGCGTTGTGTGACGTGGCGTCATGACAGCAACATCTCCCTCAATATCAGCAGAAGAGCTCGTCACTGACTTCAGGAAAGAGCGTGTTGCTCCTGTTCACATCATAGTGTCTTTTAAGAGATTTTAAAGATAGGTACACGGAGTTTAGAAAAATAGAGGGCTATGCAGTTGGGAGATTTTAGGCAGCTTCTAGGGTAGGTTACATGGTCAGCACAACGATGTGGGCCGAAGGGCCTGTAATATGCTGCGGATTGCTATGTATGCAAACGGGCTGAGGTTGAGATGGTGGAAAATTTCAGGTTCCAAAAGTGCAAACATCATCAATAGTGTCTCCTGGGCCATGAAAACACACCAGCAACCAGTGCCACCCCTTCCTGAGGGGGCTCCAACCTCACCCCCTCCCACCGCAACGGATATTTATAGTTGACATCACAGACTTGTCCCTTCCCACAATCGGAAGCATTGCAACATCCATCGTCCGGGATACACCGATTTCTCTCAGCTACCAGCAGGCAGTGGGTACGGAAGCCTGAAGACCCACACCGCCAGCTTCATGAACCGCTAATTCACTACTTCAACCACTCGGTTCTCGAGCAGACACTACCACAGTACAGCAACATCAACCACTTTGCAGAGTCATGGATCTTTTGTGCTAAATTTGTTTCCCTTGTTTGGAAAAGAAAACTGCCCACCTTCTGATTGAATTTTTCTTGCAAACGTTGCTGACACCACACACACACAAAATGCAGAAGTTGACCCAGCAGGTCGGGTAGCGTCTATGGAAACGAATAAACAGTCAGCCTATCTGGGTCCTTCAGGTCCGCAAGACACTGCAGAGTCCTGGACTCAGCCCAGTTCATCATGGACGTGCCCATCCTCACAATCGGAGGGACCTCCAGGAAGCATTGCCTCCAAGAGGCAGCATCCATCAGATGGGCTATGCCTCCAGATTCTCTGCCTGAAACGCCGGCCGTTCATTCATTTCCTGCCTTCCTCCAGAATTTTGAGAGAGCTGCTCTGGATTGCCAGCACCTGAAGCTTTCTCGTAGCGATTACCTGACGCCATGCACCCACATGCACGAGCTTTTCCTTGCAAGCACTGCACTCGTGCACATGGCCATAAGCTCAGCTCTATTTATTGAGATACAGCCTGGAATATGCCCTTTGAGCCATGCCACCCAGAAACCCACCCACTTAATCTTAGCCTAACCACGGGACAAGTTACCTACCGACCGGTACTTCTTTGGGAGAGTGGGAGGAAACCGGAGCAAACTCACACAGGGAGAACAAAGTCCTTGGTCACCGTTGGCTTTGAATGAGGCTTGCATCTCCTCTATCGGACCAGGGACCGATCATCCTGCCCGATATTACAGCAGGGGTGACGAACCTTTTTTGAGAGCATGTGCCCAAATCAGCAATAATAACTCCTCCACGTGCCATAGCAATCTTGAGCAGAGATTTTCAACTGTTTCATGAATTAGTGACAATAATGACAGACAGTTTAAGGGTTAAGTTCCTTAGAAAACCAGCTAATATAGTAGAAAAGACAATTGAAAAAAAATTATTTCTAAACAATAGTTTTTGTTGGGTGGCGGGATGGTGACATATCTCTACCAAAGGAGGTGTAAGTCGCTCCTTCCCTCCGTTACCCTGCAGGTCACCATTGGGCAAGGTGTAGCACCTGCTTAGCCCCCGATCAGGGTCATGTGAACCCATGGGGGCAGGTGGTGGATGGTGGTATGAGCAGCCGGTCCTGGTTATGTGACCACTGACGCCAGGCAGACAATCTCTGAAGAGTATTGATAACGGCTGGGGGTCACCCGTCTTGTAAAGACACTGCCCAGAAGAAGGCATCGGCAAATCACTTCTGTGGAAAAATTTTCCAGGAACAGTCAATAGTCGTGGGAAGACCACGATCGCCCACATTATACGACACAGCAGATAACAAATGAATGGTTATTACAAATGTTTATGATCCAAATTTCAAAACCTATCATTCAACGTCACACATTCTCACTGGTGTGAGGCATATCCTGTGAAACCATCACACAGCTCTGTCGGGCCATTAAAAAAAAATTATTTGCTGCTTCATTTGGCAATAATCATTATGAATCTTTTTTTATCACGCCTGGACTTTGAGGGGCAGGTGCCAACAGAACATCCCGTCTACCACCTTGGGCACACGTTTGCCAACGCTGCTTACAGCAACGGCTCTCACCAGCTGTCGGTCTTTGAACCCTGGCTGAAGAAAAACTACATTTATGTCACTGTTTGAAACAAGTTTATTACCGGGTAAAACAAAAACAAACAGGAGAACTGGGAGGGGGCTTTGAACCTCCCTGTAACAGGACACTGAGCCAAGCCCATTTTATACTTTGTTACACCTGAAAAGCTTCTTACATCAACCAGCTTCCATTTGAGCATCTTGGTTTGGACATTAGCACCCAGTTGCCCAGATGTGGTTCAGTGAGATGTGTTTTTTTGCTGACGGTGAGGTATACAGGTACATTTTCTGACGTTCTGGGAGGTACTGATAGCACGCCCGCGGGTTAATACTTATTTCGGGGGGGGGGGGACTCGGCAGGCCCTTCTCTCAGTCGGATGACAACAGCCAGATGTTGTCAGTGATGGGGGGCTTGGCTGCAGCAGCTTCAGAGGAGGGGGCCGATGAGGTGAGAATGCGAAAGGCTGTCACCAACCACTGCTCCCACCCACTCCCTCTCCTCATGAAATTGTAACACTGCACAAATCAGAAGGGGGACAACACTGTGGCGGTCCAGAGGAGGCCTCTTTGACCAGGGATCTTTCCCCTGTACACTGGGGAGCCGGGGTGGAGTGGCTCTGAGCCGGCTCACCTGTCCTTTCTGGGGACGGTGTATCAGGTATATAGGGAGCGGCAGCCATTTTGACTGGGGGGCTCCTCAAGTGCTGACTGCGCTTCAACCCCTCTCTCCTGATCTACGGTCAACTGGTACGGTGGGCGGGGGGGGGGGGCAAGCTGTCCATTCACGGGTCTACACAGCGGTCAGTCAAGGGGCAACAGCCTGCCCCTCTCCCAGGGTTATATCCATGCCCGGGTATCCTTACAGGAGCATGCAATCTCTATTGGGGGGGGGGGGGGAGGGTGAAGAGATCAGTTAACGGTCAGCACCCCCCCTCCCCGGGGAATTGTAGACAAAAACAATATTTTACCTTCAAATTGTTAATGATTTTGCGAACCTCTGATTATTGTCACTGAATAAACTTCTGTATGTTTCTAAAGAAAAATTCAGGAGGGGACAGAGGAGGTATTTTGTTAACCAATACCCCAGACAGGAGTGGTGTCTACTTTCTTGTTGCCTCTCACCAAGGTGAGTGAGGTGTGGGGTTAAAGTTCATCCTTGGTCACCAATGCCAACCCAATTCCAAAGCTTGCCTTTATTACCATCAGTGAGATTCTGGAACTAGAATACAAAGCTTTGATGCGATTCTATCGAGCAGAAGCGACTCTGGACTGACTATCTCCCTACCTTCGTGGGTCCCTCCGTCGAGCTGAAATCAAAACTGGGCGGGCATTTGAACCTTGTGGCTCGAGTGCGACACATTGTGTGCTGCCCACCGTTCCCTATTCCCGCTAACCTGCGCGGGAAACATTCCCACGCACACAGCATTCGTTGCCGGGCAGCCGCAACTTCCTTCTAAATGATGTTTTCATCACCTGCCGCACAGATTGCAGGCCGTGTAAAAATTTCTTGCTGGGAGCGATGGTTGGTCTGTGCAGCTGTAAAAATAATTCAGAGGGAAGCTCTGGGCCCCTTAGAAAGGACGAGCCGACAATGGAGAGGGTTCAAAGGAGGTTCACAGCAATGATTCCAGGACTGAAAGCCTCTTCACGTGAGGTGCATCTGATAGCTCTGGGCCTCGGCTCAAAAGAATAAGGGGTGAGCCCATTGAAACTTATCTAATGTTGAAGGCCTCGATAGAGCAGAGGTGGACCAGGTGTTTCCTGTGGTAAGAGAGTCAACGACCAGAGGACGCTGCCTCGGAATGGAGGGAGATGAGGAGGAATTTCTTCAGTCAGAGAGGGGGTGAATCTGTGGGATTCTTTGCTACAGGCAGCTGGGGAGGCCAGATCTTTACGAGGTCGATAGATTCTTGGTTAGTTAGGGCACGAAGGGATACAGGGAGAGGACAGGAGAGTGGGGCTGAGAGGGAAAGTGAAATGGGGGAGCAGGTTCAGTTGGTCGAATGGCCTAACTCTGCTCCTGTATCTTTTGGAAATTTGGCACCATTTCCTACCCGTCCTTGGCTACAACTGCTAGTGGACCACTTGGAGACTAGGTACCCTCCCCATCTCCCATTCCCTTTAGGGGTAAACGTCCAGCAATAATGGACGTAGTTCCCTATGGTCACTGAGTGCCAGTTGGTGAGAGGGCAGCGTCATCAGTACTGCCCACTTTCATAAGTGGGTAAATGGTTAATGACTGAAGGTGGGGGGGAGGGGGGGAGCCTTGTCTGAGTGACAGTAAAATCCACAACCCCGGACCCCACCTTCTCGGCCGCACGGAGCTGTATTTGGCGTCTCCTTCTGCCTTGTTGTCGAGCCAAATCTATTCGAGACGGTCTGTCTCTGAGCCCTGAGGCAGGGAGAAGTGATGAGAGGTAGGGGCTGTTGTCTTCAATGTCCGGGGGTGGGGAGGGTTCCCCACTAATTTTGCCTCTGAACACACACATCTCAACTGCTAACGCCCTCCTCTGCCCCACGCAAGGTTAGCGAGACCCCCTGCGTAGATCCGGCGAGCTTGTGGGGTGAAATCTGCTCTAGTTTGATCAAAAATTAAATTACGGTAATATAATTTGTAAAACAGGGAGAGAAAACACACACTCTCTCTCTCTCACACACACACACACACACACACACACAAACTTTTATCATGCTTCCAACAGAATTTTCTTTTTTTTTTGACAACCCTTCCCCATTTCAAAACAGATCAAAAATTAAATAGCTCTAGCAGAACACGAGAAGCCAGAAGATTCAATCACAGGACAGCACGGTGAGGGAGGGCGAGTTTTTGTTTTCTTAAAAAAAAGTTCCCTCCAGTTCCTTTTCATTTTGTCGTTTTACCTCCCCTCCTCCCTCTTTGCTGTGTCACCGGTCTGCACCCAGTTATTGTCATGTAGTCCGACCCGGCAGCCGGGGGTGTCCCTGTCTTTCCGGCGACAGCACATCCAGTAGGATCGTCCGTAAGGCAAGTCGTGGTGGTAAGGTTTGGGGTGCCAGCGGCAGAGGGAGACATCGCCCCTCTCGTAATGCTTCTTGCACTGCTTGCAGGGGTCGTCGCGGTAGAGGGGGTCCCGGTTCCAGCGCGAGTCGACGGCCCGGATCCCGTAGGCCTCGATGACCCCCTTGAAGTGGTGGCAGGCGCACTTGAGGGCGGCCAGGGACCGGGTGGGCAGGTAGCCCAGGATCTTGACCGTCACGTGGTCGGGCAAGAGGAGGAGGTACTGGCGGGGCTCCAGGAGGCGCTGGATCTTGAAGCGGATCTCCAGGAAGTCGTGCGAGACATGGCGGTACAGGCAGTAGAGGGGGGCCTCCGGCTCGTCCGGCTGCGAAGGGCCCTTGTCCTCGGACTCACGGATCCGGAGGGGCCCAGCCTTGGCCTCCTGGGGCTGGCCCGCCCGGCCCTGCTCGGCCTCGGGCCCCTGAGCCAGGGAGTGCAGGAAGAAGAGCTGCCCGGGGGGAGGCTCCTCGCAGCCCGGGCACTTGGTGTCCTGCCCCACCGTCACGCACAGAGAGTCCTCGCGGTCGCCCGGGGAGCCCTCGCGGCCGAAGACGACGCACTGGTCCACACCGCCGGTGACCACCACCTCCACCCGGAAGCCGGCACGACAGTCTCGGGATGCCCCTTTCTCCAGGGAGGAGGCGGTGGCATCTGGGGGCCCCGTCTCTCCCACCGGGCAAGGCGCTGCCATCTCTATGTCCGGCAGTGGTGGGGCCGGGGCAGGTGGGAAGGCGGGGGCAGCCGAGGGGGAGGAGGAGGAGGAGGAGGAGGAGGAGGAGGGGGGCGAGGAGGGAGAGGCGGAGGGCCCAACGATTTGGTAGAGGTCACAGGTGATTTTCTCCAGAGCCCCACCGCACACCGCCCGGTTGCAGCTCATGAAAACGCTGCCGGCCGGAGCGTCCGATCCCCGGGGTCCGCCCCCACCCCCTGCCCTGCCCGCCACCCGGAAGGCGATGCGGACCTCCCCGGCGGGGCAGGGGGGGCTGAAGTCCCCGCTGCCAGCCCCCAGCCCGTTGCGCCTCCGTGCCCCGGCTCCCCGCTGGGCCGATTCAATCCGGGCAATCGCCTCGGCCACCCGGCTGCTGCCCCCGCCTTCCCCCAGCTCCTCCTCCCCCTCCTCCTCCTCATCCCCCTCCTCTTCCTCCTCCTCCTCCTCCCGCCGGGGCGAGGGGCCCTCGGCTTCCTGTCCCGCCAACGCGGTGGCGGTGGAACGCTGCTCTACCAGGGCCACCATCTCGGCCACCGAGACCAGCTCCGCCTCGCCCGGAGGCTCCCTCGGCCCCTCCCTGGCAGGGTCATGCGACTTCCTCCTCCTCTTGGGCTTCGTCCCGTCCGTTGTCCAGCTGCCCTTCACCTTGACGGCATTGCTCCGGCCGCTGTTGCCACCCCCCTCCGCACTGGTGAGCCACAAAGAAGGCGATCTTCTCCTTGGTGTTGCCTGGCTTGATGACGTACCAGGTGTCCAACAGGACCCTGCCCTCCTCGCCCTGCCCCTCGCTCTGGCCATTGCCCCCGCCGGCACCGGGAATAGCGGGCGGCGTGTTCTCCGAGGCCGGCTTGCTCTCCTTCACCTTGGGGTCCCCTCCCGGGCTTTTCTTCAGGCTGATGCAGCACGGCTTGTTCTGCAAGTAGGTGCCAAAAGGCCGGGGACACCAGAGTCTTATGCGGGAGAAGGTGTTCTGCTCCATGGCACACGCTCCGGTCAGGTCCCGGCACTCACGGCCCTCCGCACTCCTTCTCCGGGCTCATTCAGCGTACGAGAGGCGCTCCCAGTTCCGACTTCCCCTGGAAAAGGCAACAGAAGGGCAGGCGTCAGTTCTCCGGAAGCTCGCTCAACTGGGACAAAACGAAAACCCGGAAAGAATAAGTAAGGTTGTACAACAGGGGGCAGATACTACAGTGACCACAGCCCAGTTCTCTGTCCCAGGACACGAGGAAGATCTGCAGATGCTGGAAATCCAAAGCAACGCACTCAGCACGTCAGGCGGTATCTGCTCTTCTCCACAGACGCTGCCTGGCCTGCTGGGTACCTCCAGCATTTCACAGACTTCTCCAGAGACGTCAAAACCCGGGATCTTGAAACAGCTCACCCGTTCCAACGTTGATCCCCTCAACGAGGGCTGGGGTACCTTCTCCCAACCTCCCCCTCCTGAAGGTTTATTGCCACAGGGAGCAGCAAGGCGGTGTACCAGTTAACCCTAACATAACCACAGAGGCAGAGACCTGCGTTCAAGTCCTGCCGCTGAATGCAAGGAAGTTACACGTTCTCCCCGTGTGGGTTTCCCCTGGGTGCTCTGCTTTCCTCCCACATTCCAAAGACCTACAGGTTGAGTGGTCAGAGGGGTGCAATGGGTCAGCAGGGGCTCATCGGGCCAGAAGGGCCTGTAACGCGCGCTGTAGCTCTGAATATGGTTTCTGAATTGCGGGTCGGGCAGTAGCTGTGGTAAGGGAAACCGTCAAGACCCTCAGGTCAAAGATATTTCCTCAGATCTGGGAAAGAATGCAACAGAAACGGGTCTCTGAAACTCTGGTGTGGAGGGGGCCATGGCACAGGATCGGAAAAAGCTGCGGAGGTTTGTAAACTCAGTCAGCTCCATCGCGGGCGTTCGCCTCGCCGGCATCCAGGACACCTTCGAAAGGCGATGCCTCGGAAAGACAGCGTCCGTCATTAAGCACCCCCACCACCCAGGACATGCCCCCGTCTCTTCATTACCGAAAAGGGGGGAGGTTCAGAAGCCCGAAGACACACACCTATATACCAGTAGGTCAGTAGTTTAATCAATCATTGTACGAGGGGCGATTGATAAGTTCGCGGCCTAAGGTAGAAGGCGTCCAGTTTAGAAAACCTAGCACATTTATTTTTCAACATAGTCCCCTCCTACATGTACACACTTAGTCCAATGATCGTGGAGCATACAGGTCTTGGACATCCAGAAAGTGTCCGCAGATGGGTGATTGATAAGTTTGTGGCCTAAGGTAGAAGGAGATGAGTTATTAACTTCAAGCTTTCTGCATAATCCAATGAGGAAGCCCAGGGCCAACAAACACTCCTCATATCACTCCTCACATGTTAGTAGGGAAGTGGTGTTAGGCAAATTGAAGGGATTAAAGGCAGATAAATCCCCAGGGCCAGATGGTCTGCATCCCAGAGTGCTTAAGGAAGTAGCCCAAGAAATAGTGGATGCATTAGTGATAATTTTTCAAAACTCCTTAGATTCTGGATTAGTTCCTGAGGATTGGAGGGTGGCTAATGTAACCCCACTTTTTAAAAAAGGAGGGGGAGAGAAACCGGGGAATTATAGACCGGTTAGCCTGACATCGGTGGTGGGGAAAATGCTAAGAGTCGGTTATCAAAGATGTGATAACAGCACATTTGGAAAGAGGTGAAATCATCGGACAAAGTCAGCATGGATTTGTGAAAGGAAAATCATGTCTGACGAATCTTATAGAATTTTTTGAAGATGTAACTAGTAGAGTGGATGGGGAGAGCCAGTGGATGTGGTATATTTAGATTTTCAAAAGGCTTTTGACAAGGTCCCACACAGGAGATTAGTGTGCAAACTTAAAGCACACGGTATTGGGGGTATGGTATTGATGTGGATAGAGAATTGGTTGGCAGACAGGAAGCAAAGAGTGGGAGTAAACGGGACCTTTTCAGAATGGCAGGCAGTGACTAGTGGGGTACCGCAAGGCTCAGTGCTGGGACCCCAGTTGTTTACAATATATACTAATGATTTAGACGAGGGAATTAAATGCAGCATCTCCAAGTTTGCAGATGACATGAAGCTGGGCGGCGGTGTTAGCTGTGAGGAGGATGCTAAGAGGATGCAGGGTGACTTGGATAGGTTAGGTGAGTGGGCAAATTCATGGCAGATGCAATTTAATGTGGATAAATGTGAGGTTATCCACTTTGGTTGCAAGAACAGGAAAACAGATTATTATCTGAATGGTGGCCGATTAGGAAAAGGGGAGATGCAACGAGACCTGGGTGTCATTGAAGGTGGGCATGCAGGTACAGCAGGTGGTGAAAAAGGCAAATGGTATGTTGGCATTCATAGCAAAAGGATTTGAGTACAGGAGCAGGGAGGTTCTACTGCAGTTGTACAAGGCCTTGGTGAGACCGCACCTAGAATATTGTGTGCAGTTTTGGTCCCCTAATCTGAGGAAAGACATTCTTGCCATAGAGGGAGTACAGGGAAGGTTCCCCAGATTGATTCCTGGGATGGCAGGACTTTCATATGAAGAAAGACTGGATCGACTAGGCTTATACTCACTGGAATTTAGAAGATTGAGGGGGGATCTTATTGAAACGAATAAAATTCTAAAGGGATTGGACAGGCTAGATGCAGGAAGATTGTTTCCGATGTTGGGGAAGTCCAGAACGAGGGGTCACAGTTTAAGGATAAAGGGGAAGCCTTTTAGGACCGAGATGAGGAAAAACTTCTTCACACAGAGAGTGGTGAATCTGTGGAATTCTCTGCCACAGGAAACAGTTGAGGCCGGTTCATTGGCTATATTTAAGAGGGAGTTTGATATGACCCTTGTGGCTAAAGGGATCGGGGGTATGGAGAGAAAGCAGGTACAGGGTTCTGAGTTGGATGATCAGCCATGATCATACTGAATGGCGGTGCAGGCTCGAAGGGCCGAATGACCTACTCCTGCACCTATTTTCTATGTTTAAGCCTACCAATCCCGGAATAGTTTTGGTGAACCCTCTCCAGTGTCAGCACACCACTTCTTGAATAAGGGACAAAACCGTTCACAACAGTCAAAGTGAGGACCTCACAACGCTTCCGAGAGATTTGTCACCGTATCTCGGTACACCTGACAATTCCTGGAACACCCAAAAGGGCCTTTGCAGGAATTAAGTTCACCAAACACTGAGGAGCCGAGGAGATCCAGCCAGCCAGTTTCCCTCCAGATCTCTCTCACCAGACGGCAGAATGGGACACACCCTGCTGGAGGAACACAATGGGCCGTGCAGTCTGTAGGTTTGGGGGGGGGGGGGGGGGAGAGAGGAAACGTTGGTGATTTGGGTCGAAACTTGGCAGAACGACGGACGTGTCACCCTTCGCTGCCGCTGGGTGACGGTGCTGACCGAGCACCTGCACCAGGGGGACTGTGGCAGTTCAAGAGGGCATCCCACCAGCACCTTAGAGGGCTAACTGGGGGGGGGAGGGGGAAGGATAGACAATAAATACAAGAAAAAAAGTGTCACCCTAGTCATAGAACAAAAACAGTACAAAAACAGGCCCTTTGGCCCATCTAGATCATGCCAAACCATTATCCTACCTAGTTCCGTCAACTTGCACCTAGACTAGGGGTTCCCCACCTTTTTGATGCCATTAAGCAAGAGGTCCAAGGGCCACAGCCCTCCATACCCCTCTCGTCCACATACCTATCCAAATTTCTCTTAAGTGTTGAAACCGAACCCATATCCACTACTCCCCACCCCCCCCCCCACCCCGGCAGCTCGTCCCGCACTCTCGCCACTCTCTGAGCGAAGATCCCCCTTAAACCTTTCACATTTCACCCTTAACCCATGACTTCTAGCTCCAGTCTCGTCCAGCCTCAGTAGAAAAAGCCTGCTTGCATTTACCCTGTTTATACCCCTCAGAATTTTGTGTACCTCTGTCAAATTCCCCCTCATTCGCCCAAGCTCAGTCCTAAACCAGTCAACGAGTCTCAGGGTTGTACACTGTATATATACTTTGACAATAAATATATTTTTAATTTTTCCCGATAGCTCAGGTCCTCAAGTCCCAGCGACGGTGGGGAGGGTGTGGTTTGTCAGGGTGACACAGGCTCACGTGCAGCACAGATCAATGGGGTCGATTGACCTGTTTCCATGGCAACAGATTAGCCTGCGTGAGCGGACACACCGGGCCCATTAGAATTGTTAACAAGCCTGCATGGAACTGTGGTGCCAGAGACAGCAAGCTTCTTCTGCTTTCTTGCCGCCCGAGCTGCTGAATTATAAAAGGAGCCGCTATCAATGACGACGATAGAATCCCAAGGAAACCTGACCCGGGAGACCGGCACTAGCTAATCACATAGAACATAGAGCTGTAACAGGGCAAGAACAGGCCATTCGGCCCACAGTGTTGGGCTGAACCAAGTAGACGTCGAATGGCCAACTAATCTCTCATTGCGACACGATGTCCATTCCCTTCCATTTTCCTCACATTTATATGCCCACCAAAATGACTCTCAAAAAGTCTCTAGTGTATCTGCCTCAACCTCTCACTCGCATCTCCCTGCCTCCTCACGTCTCCTTTGAAATTATCCCCTCAGTTTAAACACATATCCTCTCACTCGCATCTCCCTGCCTCCTCACGTCTCCTTTGAAATTATCCCCTCAGTTTAAACACATATCCTCTCACTCGCATCTCTCTCCCTCCTCACGTCTCCTTTGAAATTATCCCCTCAGTTTAAACACATATCCTCTCACTCGCATCTCCCTGCCTCCTCACGTCTCCTTTGAAATTATCCCCTCAGTTTAAACACATATCCTCTCACTCGCATCTCTCTCCCTCCTCACGTCTCCTTTGAAATTATCCCCTCAGTTTAAACACATATCCTCTCACTCGCATCTCTCTCCCTCCTCACGTCTCCTTTGAAATTACCATAGAACCAAAGAACACTACAGCACAGTACAGGCCCTTCAGCCCTCCATGTTGTGCCGACCCATATAATCCTTAAAAAAAAGTACTAACCCCACACTATCCCATAACCCTCCATTTTTCTTTCATCCATGTGTCTGTCCAAGAGGCTCTTAAATACCCCTAATGTTTTAGCCTCCACCACCATCACTGGCAAGTCCAGGCACCCACAACCCTCTGTGTAAAAAACTTACCCCTGATGTCTCCCCTAAACTTCCCTCCCCTAATTTTGTACATATGCCCTCTGGTGTTTGCTGTTGGTGCCCTGGGAAACAGGTACTGACTATCCACCCTATCTATGCCTCTCATAATCTTGTAGACCTCTATCAAGTCCCCTCTCATTCTTCTATGCTCCAAAGAGAAAAGTCCCAGCTCTGCTAACCTTGCTTCATATGACTTGTTCTCCAAACCAGGCAACATCCTGGTAAATCTCCTCTGCACCCTCTCACTCACCTTTCCTCTCACTCCTTTCCTCACACATATCCTCTCACTCGCAACTCTCTGTACAAAAATCTGCCCCCTCATGCCTCCTTTGAAATTACCCCCTCACTTTAAACACGTATCCTCTGGTAGTAGACATTTAAAACCCTGGGAAAAAGCTAGTGTCTGTCTTCTCCAGCCATGCCTCTCATAATCTCTTAAACCTCTTACAAGTCTCTACACATGAAGATCGAGAAGGGAACAAACTCGACTGGGCATCTGTGAGAGTCATGGCGCAGGCCAACATGTGGGATGCAAAAGAATTCTTAGAAGCGTGGTTTCCCCCGAACAGTTCTGTGAACAAAAATGGCCGACCTCGACCCTACTTATGAGCCAAGGCAGGCAAAATTCCAGATCACAACGCGCAAAGTTCACCAAACAGCCAATCAGCGATGAGATTCCCTCCCCACATCCCGCGAGTTTCTGAAACCATGTCCAATCAGCTGATTGACAAGTATACAAGGGCCAAGCGTTCAGAGGACAGATCACAACCTACAGCGCACTGACGACGTCTCCTCGCGTGGTGAGGAAACGCTTGCAAGTAAATTGCCAAGATCAGAGAGCGACTCAACCCAACCACCAACCACCCGAGCTACACATCTTCCGACTTCCTGTAAAACCTCTGTCAGATCTCTCAGCTATCACCACTCCAGAGAAAGCAAATTGCCCAAATTCTCGTTACAGTACACACGCCCTCTAATCCAAGCAACATCCTCACTAAAGCCTTGTCATCCTTCCGACCAGAACTATGTACAATACTCCAGCTGTGGCCTAACTAGAGATTTATAGGACTGCATCACAACTTGCTGACTCTTTAAACTCAGTGCCTCGACTAATAAAGGTGAGTATACCATACGCCTTCTGAACCACCCTATCAACCTGTGTAGCCACGTTCAGGGAGCTAATCATGTTCCACACCCACACATCATAAGACCACAAGACTGTAAGATATAGGAGCAGAATTAGGCCATTTGGCCCATCGAATCTGCTCCACCATTTTATCATGCCTGATCCAATCTTCCTCTCAGTCCCAATCTCCTGCCTTCTCCTCATATCCCTTCATGCCCTGACCAATTAGGAATCTAACAACTTCTGCCTTAAATATACATAAAGACTTGGCCTTCCCAGCTGCTTGTGGCAAGGAATTCCACAAATTCCCTACTCTCTGGCAGAAGAAATTTCTCCTCACCTCTGTTCTAAAAGGACACCCCTCTATTCTGAGTCTATGTCCTCTGGTCCTAGACTCCCCCACCACAGGGAACATCCTCCCCACATCCCCTCTATCAAGGCCTTTCAACATTCGATAGGTTTCAATGAGATCCCCCCTCTGAATTCCAGTGAGTAGAGGCCCAGGCCTATCAAACACTCTTCATATGACAAGCCTTTCAATCCCAGAGACATTTTCCTGAAGCTCATATGAACTCTCCCCAGATTCAACAAATTCTTTCTAAGAGAGGGGGCCCAAAATTGTTCACAATTCTCCAAGTGAGGCCTCACCAGTGCTTTATAAAGTCTCAACATTACATCCTTGCTTTTATATTCTAGTCCTCTTGAAATGAATGCTGACATTGCATTTGCCTTCCTCACCACCGACTCAACATAAGAATTAATCTTCAGGGAATCCTGCACAAGGACTCCCAAGTCCCTTTGTGCCTCAGTTTTTTTTTTGAATTTCCTCTCCATTTAGAGAATAGTCAACCCTTTCATTTCTTCTTCCAAAGTGCATGACCACACACTTCCCAACACTGTATTCCATCCGCCATTTCTTTGCCCATTCTCCGAATCTGTCTCAGTCCTTCTGCAGCCTCTCTACTTCTCAAAACTACCTGCCCCTCCACCTACCTTCGTATCGTCTGCGATTCTGTGTCAGCGTAGCAAGGGGATAGCACTTCCAGTTGGCTATAGGCCCAAATCCCCAGTCAAAGGCAAAAGACGCCACAATGTTGAAGATATTGTCTCTCATGCTGGTGGCTCTGGACACTGGCTGTTTGAGGACTGACTGGCCTTTCCGACATTGGGATCTATCTAAAGTGCCCAGGAAGATCCAATTGCATCATTAACTCCCTCCTTCACACACGGTTCAGATTTTATTTATTTACAGACTCAGCACAGAGAAGACCCGCCTGGCCCCTTGAGCCGCGACACCCAGCCGTCCCCCGATTTAAACCACGGGACAATTTACAATGACCAATTAACCTACCAACCAGCAGGACAGTTAGCTACCACACTCCTCGAACAGAAAACCAAACAGTTAACATCGCAGGGCAGCACTGCGGCATCATGGTTAGCACGATGCTTTACAGTACAGGCGACCCGGGTTCGATTCCCGCCGCTGCCTGTGAGGAGTTTGTACCTTCTCCCCGTGACCGCGTGGGTTTCCTCCGGGTGTTCTGGTTTCCTCCCACAGTCCAAGAGACTTGTGGGATAGAGCAAGCGCAATGGAGGAATGCTAAGTTTGCGCCAGAAGTGTGGTAACGCTCGAGGGCCACCTCCAGCACATCTCTGATGGCTGATCAGCGACACGAAACCAAGTACTTCACAGCCGGTTTCAATACCTTGACGTACACGTGACGAACGAAGCTGATCTTTTTCCTCAAGCTAGCTACTCGGGCTACACAAAGCCAACTGGATACAGTGCAGGCTGAACGGTAGTGGGCTGATCTCGAAGGCCAAAGGCTCGGCACACATCGTGGGCCAAAGGGTCGACCCGCACTGTACTGTTCAATGCTGAGAAAAAGGAGCAGGATTAAGCTTTTCGGCCCAACGAGTCTTCTCCGCCATTTCATCATCATAGCAGATCATATCCGTCCTAACCCCGTTCTCCTGTCTTCTCCCATAACCTACAGGACCACTAGACTCTTCACTGCCCGTTACACTGCAGATGTTTATGACAATGGAGGCCCTCCAACTCTGATGGTGTTCAGGGTCCCTTCATCGTGTCAGTTGTCATGACTGCCAGTCGTGCAAGTTCTGGGTGCAGACTCAGGGACCTTTTGTTTCAGAACGTAGAAGAGGACAGCACAGGAACAGGCCATTCGGCCCACAGTGTTGTGCTGAACCAGCTAAAAAGCAAATCAAAAACCCCCAAACACTAATCCCTCCTGCCTACACCGTGTCCACATCCCTCCATCTCCCTCACATCCATGTGTTTCTTAAAAGCCTCTAATGTATTTGCCTCTACCACCACACCAGGCAGCACATTCCAGACATCCACCACTCCCTAAGTAAAATAAACTTGCCCCTCACATCCCCCCTGAACCTGCCCCCTCTCACCTTCAATGCATGCCCTCTGGTATTAGACATTTCAACCCTGGTGAACAGGTACTTCCTGTTCACTCTATCTATGCCTCTCATAACCTTACAAACCTCCATCCGATCTCCCCTCAGCCTCCGCCGCTCCACAGAGAACCACCCGTTTATCCAGCCTCGTGACAGCACACACCCTCTAAACCAGGCAGCGTCCTGGTGAACCCCTCTCCAAAGCTTCAACACCCTTCCTATAGTGAGGCAACCAGGACTGTGTGCAATATTCCAGTTGTGGCCTAGCCGCAGTTTTATAAAGTTGCAACGTAACCTATCGGATTTTTACCAGTCGGGGTCGTCGGCCCTGAGCTGAACCCCCGAACCTGGAGGACCGGTGGACCCCTCTTAGTCTGGCCTCTACCCTTTGACCTGTTTGGCATGGGTGACCCTACCAAGAGCCAAAGCATAAAGACAACACAGCTCTCCGGGTCACTGAGGCACGCAAGCCTCCAAACCCTACAACGAGGTTGTGGTCCTCTAGGAGGAAGACCATAAGGCATAGCAGCAGAATTAGGCCCTCTGAGAGATACGAGGGCCAATCAGACCTCATCCTGTTGCAAAGAGGACATGCTTGGCAGATTGGCAGATTGGGAACAGTAAGAATTTCACTGCTCCCATATCTTTGATGGTGTATTGTTCAGCTGGGGAATCTCCAGTTTTCCCTCTTGGGACAAAGACCTCAAGAATCTTTGAAGGACATGTGTTTACCAAGGGGACACGGAGGGAAGCTGTTCCCATCAGCAAAGAGCAAGGAATATACATATTTTGCCCAGAAAAATTACAAAGGCAGATGCAGGAATAAGAATCAGATTGAATATCACCATCGCGGCCAGCTTCTTCCCCTCTGTCATCGGATTTCTGAATGGACAATGAACCCATGAACACCACCTCTCTACTTTCATTTGCTGTTTTAAAACATGTTCCCCCCCCCCCCACTTGGAAGTTTTCACGTTTTATTGTTTTATAACATTGAATCACAGTGGATTTAATTTGGCTTTTTTGACACCGATCCACAGGAAAAGACTCCTTCCTGTCAAAGTGAAAACAGATCTCTACAAAGTGATATAAATTAATTACAAATATAAATCACAAAATAATTGATTGCATAAATATTCACCCCCTTCAAGTCAGTATTTAGTAGATGCACCTTTGGCAGCAATTGAGTCAGTGTGGATATGTCTCTATCAGCTTTGGACACCTGGACACTGCAATTTTTCCCCATTCTTCTTTACAAAACTGCCCAAGCTCTGTCAGATTGCATGGGGATCGTGAGTGAACAGCCCTTTTCAAGTCCAGCCACAAATTCTCAATTGGATCATGGTCTGGGCTCTCCAGGACATTAACTTTGTTATTTTTAATCCATTCCTGCGTAGCTTTGGCTTTCTGCTTGGGGTCATTGTCTTGAAGGGAAAAAACAAATCTTCTCCCAAGCCGCAGTTCTCTTGCAGACTGCATCAGGTTTTCCCTCCAGGTTTCCCGTATGTTGCTGCATTCATTTTACCCTCTACCGTCACCCTCTGGTTAGGCCACACTTGGGAGTACTGTGTCCAGTTCTGGTCGTCTCACTATAGGAAGGATGTGGAAGCATTGGAAAGGGTACAGAGGAGATTTACCAGGATGCTGCCTGGTTTAGAGAGTATGCATTATGATCAGAGATTAAGGGAGCTAGGGCTTTACTCTCTGGAGAGAAGGAGGATGAGAGGAGACATGATAGAGGTGTACAAGATATTACGAGGAATAGACAGAGTGGACAGCCAGCGTCTCTTCCCCAGGGCACCACTGCTCAGTACAAGAGGACATGGCTTTAAGGTAAGGGGAGGGAAGTTCAAGGGGGATATTAGAGGAAGGTTTTTCACTCAGACAGTGGTTGGTGCGTGGAATGCACTGCCTGAGTCAGTGGTGGACGCAGAAACACTAGTGAAATTTAAGAGACTACTAGACAGGTATATGGAGGAATTTAAGGTGGGGGTTAGATGGGAGGCAGGGTTTAAGGGTCAGCACAACATTGTGGGCTGAAGGGCCTGTACTGTGCTGTACTATTCTATGTTCTACCTTCACAAGCCTTCCAGGGCCTGCTGCAGTGAAGCATCCCCACAGCACGATGCAGTCTCCACCATGCTTCGCGGTAGGGACGGTGTGTTTTTGATGATGTGTGGTGTTATGCTTACGGTTAGTCTGATGGCCGAAAAGCTCCATTTTGGTTTCAACAGACCATAGAACCTTCTCCCAGCTGACTTCAGAGTCTCCCACCTGCCTTCTGGCAAACTCTAGCCAAGATTTCATGTCTGTTTTATTTCCCATCGATGGCTTTCTCTTTGCCACTCTCCCATAAAGCTGCGTCTGGTGAAGCACCCGGGCAAGTTGTTGTATGCGCAGTCTCTTCCATCTCAGCTTGTAACTCCTCTAGAGATGTCACAGGTCTCTTGGTGGCCTCCCTCACTACTCCCCTTCTTGCACGGTCACTCAGTTTTTGAGGATGGCCTGCTCTAGGCAGATTTACAACTGCACCATATTCTTTCCATTTCTTGATGATTGACTTAACTGTGTTCCAAGGGATATTCAGTGACTTGGAAATTTTCTTGTATCCATCTCTGACTTGTGCTTCTCAATAACCTTTTAGTGGAGTTGCTTGGAGTGTTCTTTTGTCTTCATGGTGTAGTTTTTGCCAGGATACTGACTCACCAACAGTCGGACCTTCCAGATACAGGCGTATTTTTACTACAGTCAATTGCAACACCTCGACTACACACAGTGATCTCCAATTAACTAATTATGTGACTTCTAAAACCAATTCGCTGCATCTGTGATGATTTGGTGTGTCACAATGAAGGGGATGAATTCCCTTTTGCACAATCAATCATTTTGTGTTTTATTTGTAATTAATTTAGAGATCTGTTTTCACTTTGACAAGAAAGAGTCTTTTTTCTGTTATCAGTGTCAAAAAAAAGCCAGATTAAGCATGAAAACTTCCAGGAAAGTGGGTGAATACTTTTTATAGGCACTGTACATACACAGCCTGCCATGCTTTCTTAGTAACTGTATCGATATGTTGAGCCCAGGATAGATCCTCAGAGATGCTGACACCCATGAACTTGAAATTGCTCACTCTCTCCACTTCCAATTCCTCGAAAGCCGAGAAATTCACAGAATTATAGTCCTAAGAGCCTGTAGCACAGAAACGGATAAAATGCCAAGGCATCAGCACGTTAGCAGAGCAATTAGCGCATTCACTTTACAGTGCTAGAGATCTCCGACCGGGGTTCAATACCCCCGGCTCCACGATCTGTAAGGAGTGTGAACGTTCTCCCCCGTGACCACACAGAATTCCTTCAGACGCCCTGTCTTCCTCCCAAGTTCCAAAGTGCAGATCGGGGTTAGTAAAGTGTAGGGCCGCCATGTTGGCGCCGGAATTGTGACGGCGCCTTCAGGCCCCGCCCCCGCTGCACCGATTTGATGCAAATGATGCATTTCAAAAGTTCAAAGTTCAAAATAAACCTATCATCAAAGCCATGTCACCATATACTACCCTGAGATTCAAATTCTTGCGGGCATTCACAGTAGAACAAAGAAATAAAAGTAGAATCAATGAAAAAACTGTACCGGAAGACTGGCAGAAGCCAAACAATACGCCACCCTTGGCACCCCAGGAATCAGCTTTATTCACCATACATATTTCTACGCATTCGGCATTTGCTGTTGCATTAGGATTTGGAGTAAGCGTGCGTAAATACCAGCACGTATTTACAATGTAAACAGCTTTATAAAGTGTGGTTTAAAGGGTTGACAGTGCAGTGAAGTGACGCGGGTAATAGAGGGGGTGGGGGGGGGGCCTCACTCGAACGGTGGATCAGATTAACTGTCTGGGGGCAAGAAACTTATAAGATGGCATGTAGCAGAAAGGCCTCGATAGAGTGGATGTGGAGAGGATAGTCCCTACAGCGCGGGAGCCGCAGACCAGAGGGTGCAGCCTCATAATGTCCACTTAGAACAGAGGTGAGGAGGAATTTCTTTAGCCTGAGAGTGGTGAATCTGTGGAATTTGTTGCCACAGCTGGCTGTGGAGGCCGAGTGTTTATGTATATTTAGGGCGGAGGTCGATAGATTATCGGGGCATGAAGGGATATGGGGGGAGAAGGCAGGAGATTGGAGCTGACAGGGGAAATGGATCAGCCATGATGAAATGGTGGAGCAGACTCGATGGGCCAAATGGCCTAATTCTGGTCAGATATTTTATGCTTTTATAGCCTTTGTTTGTTTAAGAGCCCTACAGCGATTTCTAGAAGGGAACTTTTGGAAAAGGCAGTCTACTGAGTGGGAAGTGTCCGCATCGATTTGTCCAGTTCACATAAAATACAAGTCTAGCAGTGATCCGTGGAATTACTGTTGGATCCAAGGAAAACAAACCCAGGGTATCCCGTCTCTCCTCGTGACTGAAATGCTGCACCCCCAGGAACATCATGGCGACTCCCCACAGCACCCTCTCCCGTGTAAATGCGTCCTTCCTATAGGGTGCCCCGTGTAAATGCATCCTTCCTATAGGGTGTACCGTGTAAATGCGTCCTTCCTATAGGGTGCACCATGTTAATGTGTCCTTCCTATAGGGTGCACCGTGTAAATGAGTCCCTCCTATAGGGTGTACCGTGTAAATGCGTCCTTCCTATAGGGTGCACCATGTTAATGTGTCCTTCCTATAGGGTGCACCGTGTAAATGCGTCCTTCCTATAGGGTGTACCGTGTAAATGCGTCCTTCCTATAGGGTGCACCATGTTAATGTGTCCTTCCTATAGGGTGCCCCGTGTAAATGCATCCTTCCTATAGGGTGCACCGTGTAAATGCGTCCTTCCTATAGGGTGCACCATGTTAATGTGTCCTTCCTATAGGGTGCCCCGTGTAAATGCATCCTTCCTATAGGGTGCACCGTGTAAATGCGTCCTTCCTATAGGGTGCACCGTGTAAATGCGTCCCTCCTATAGGGTGCACTGTGTAAATGTGTCCTTCCTATAGGGTGCACCGTGTAAATGCGTCCTTCCTATAGGGTGTACCGTGTAAATGCATCCTTCCTATAGGGTGTACCGTGCTCCAACCCAGTATCTCACCAACACTGCAAACAAGGATCAGCTTTGGCCGTCACACGTACATTGAAAAATGCAGTGGAACGCGGCCTTTGCTTCGACGACCAACACGGTCTGAACGCGTGCTGGGGCAGACCGCGGTTGGCGCCACACTTCCAGTGCCAACACAGCATGCCCACAACTCCTAATCTGTACACCTTTGGAAACCATCAGTCCCTGATCAGAGTGGGTGCCACCCTTCTCTATGTTACTGGCCCTTCTCCAGCACCTTTCTGCATATGCGTCCTTGTAGGCAGGTAGACTGCAGCTGGTGAAGGCTAATGTGCCGATCAATATTATCTCGTGGCCTGACACCAGCAACAGAAGCTTTCATGCCATCTGATACTCCTTACGTTGACATCTAAAACATTAACGTGTATGACTCAGAGATCAGCACCAGAGTGGTGGAGGTTCAGAGTTTATCATCTACCAGCTGATGGAAACTGAACTGATCAGGGCCTTCAAAGAGAATGAATGCCAACACCGAACGGTGAGATGTTTAAGGGGAAGCTGAGGGGGGAAACTCTTCACTCAGAGGGTGGTGAGAGTGTAGGACGAGTTGCCACTGGAAGTGGGCTCGATTTCAACCCTTAAGTTTGGGTAAGTACATGAATGGGAGGGGTATGGTGGGCTATGGTCCAGCTGTGGGTCGATGGGAGTAGGCAGAGTAACCATTCAGCAAGGGCTAGATGGGCTGAATGGCCTGTTTCTGTACTGAGATACTCTATGAGACTGACATTTGCAGGAGGATAGTTTACACTGTTGGGGTTCCCAACCTGGGGTCCATGTACCCCCCTCTTAATGATAGGTTCACGATACGTTCATTATCAAAGCGTGTGTGCAGTATAAACTCTGAGATTCGTCTTCTCCAGACAGTCAGGAAACAAAGAGACCCGGGGAAGCCGTTCAAAGAAAAACACCCACTGCGCCCCCACCCCCGGTGCAAAATAAAACAAATCCCGCAGACAGCAACAAGAACATCAAGCCCCCACGCGCAAAAAAAAAGACAAATCGTGCAAATGGCAACAATATCAACCACACACCCAAAAAGAAATCACGCCAATGGCAACAAGAAAGAACTAGTGAAAACACTGAATATAAAAATATAAAATCAGAAGAGTTGAATCCATAAACCGCAGGCCGGGAACTGCAGCACCAACCTCCATCAAGGGAGACAGAGAGACCACTCGAACGCAGAGACCTTCTCTCGGGGGTAGGGTCCATCGCATATATAAAATAAGGTTGGGAAGTGTTAACAATCTGCTTAACCATGAGATGGCACGGACTTGATGGGCCAAACAGCCTGTCTCTGTACTGTAATAATTTAGTCGCAAGTGACTTCTCACAAATGGTTTCAGTCAGAATTTGAAACCGAAACGGATGGAGTGGAGGAATTCAGGAAAGGCACCAGGCTCTAGTAGAATTAGGCACCGTTACCAGCGTGCGAGGGAATGAACTCGGGGAACATCGTGGAGGAGCACAGCGGGATGAGCTGCGTCAGCAGAAGGAAAGGGACTGCGACGTTTCAAGTCAAACCCCTGTGTCAGCCCTGAGCTGCCGAGTTCTCCCATCAGACCCTGCTCCAGATCCCAGCATCCATAGATGCCCGTGTCGCCAATGTAGGAGGCCAAACTGGGACAGGGTAGGGATTTCAGAAAGTTCAGGGTTCAATTCCGGTGCCAGCAACACCTGTAAATGAATTTCCCTGTGACAGCACGGGTTTAATTTGGGTGCTGTTCATCCCACAGTCCAAAGACGCACCAGTCAGTAGGTTAATTGGTCATTGTAAATTACGCTGTGGTTAGGCCAGGGTTAAATCGGTGGCTTGCTGTTTGCACTGGCTTAGACCATAAGACAAAGGAACAGAAGTCGGCCATTCGGCCCATCGAGTCTGCTCCACCATTTTCATTCTCCCATTTAGTCCCATTCCCCCGCCTTCTCACCATAACCTTTGATGCCCTGACTACTCAGATACCTATCAATCTCTGCCTTAAATACACCCAATGACCCGGCCTCCACTGCCACCCGTGGCAACAAATTCCACAGATTCACCACCCTCTGGTTAAAAAAATTCTTCACATCTCTGTTCTGAATGGGTGCCCTTCAATCCTTAATTCATGTCCTCTCGTACTAGACTCCCCCACCATGGGAAACAACTTTGCCACATCCACTCTGTCCATGCCTTTCAACATTCGAAATGTTTCTATGAGGTCCCCCCTCCTTCTTCTAAACTCCAAGGAGTACAGTCCAAGAGCGGTCAAACGTTCCTCATATGTTAACCCTCTCATTCCCGGAATCATTCCAGTGAATCTTCTCAGAACCTCCTCCAACGTCAGCACATCCTTTCTTAAATAAGGAGCCCAAAACTGAACACAGTACTCCAAGTGAGGTCTTACCAAAGGGCCCATTCCACTCTGTTACAGTAAATATAATTGATGAATTTCAACATCTGCAGAGTACCTTGGCACTAACTTCTGAGGCCCACGACCTTGTCGTAGGGTTTGAGGTTTGTGTCCCAGAGAGCTACGTTGGCTGGAGTCAGGCTTTACGCTCGGGTGCAGAGAGCAGCAGACTGACCCAAAGGCACATCTCTCTCCAATAACGGAAGCTTCTACATCATCAGAGACTCGCAAATTTCCACATACGTACTGTGGAGAGCATTCTAACTGGCTGCAAACACCTTCCGTTATCGGAGGGGATCGAAAGAAGCTGCAGAAAGTTCTAAACTCCATCAGGCGAACCAACCTCCCCAGAATCCAGGACATCTTCAAGGAGCGGTGTCTCAAAAAGGCAGCGTCCATCATTAAGGATCCCCGTCACCCAGGACATGCCCTCTTCTCACTGCTACCATCAGGGAGGAGGTACAGGAGCCTGAAGGCACACACTCAGCGATTCAGGAACAGCTTCTTCCCCTCTGCCATCTGACTTCTAAATGGACATTGAACCCATGAACCCTATCTCTCTACTTACTTATTGTCTTTATTATGCATTGCACTGCAGGGTGATATTAAACCCGATTCTGATTCAGGTGCTGCCTCAAGGAGACATCAAAGAGCCCCACCATCAGGGTTACACCATCTGCTCGAGGCTACCATCGGGCAGGAGGTAGAGAAGCGTGAAGTCCCACGCTAGGGACAACTACCCTCCTTCAACCAGCCCACAAGTCACTGCGACCACGTTCACCACCTTGCCCTACCAGAGATTATTTTTGTTCTAATTGTGTTCTTTCTGAAAGTTCGAAGTAAATTTATTACCAAAGTCACCACATAGAACCCCGAGGTCCGTTTTCTTGCAGCGTTCACAAAACAATAACAGCAAAATCGATGGAAAAGCACAATGTGCAAAAGAGGAGAAAATGCGCTAACACAAAAAAAAACACCAATAAATCAATAATACTGCGAACATGAGATGCAGAGTCCTTGAGAGTGAGTACATAGGCTGTGGAGTCAGTTCAGAGTTCAGTACAACAACGTTCAGGAGCCTGATGGCTGGAGGATTGTAACTGCTCCTGAACCTCCTGACCGGGGGCAGCATCAAGACGTGAGCGCGGCCTGAGTCCCCTTGATCCTGGACGCTGCCCTACTGCGACAGCACTCCTTGTAGGTGTGCTCAGTGGAAAGGAGGGCCTTGCCTGCGATGAGCTTGTACGACCCACGTTTAATTTGTGTTTTATCTTGTGAACGTTACAGACCTGGCACCTGCACTGTATCGTTTACCTGCCCTGTGCTCTTTTGGTGTCCTTTACACTTTATTCTGCATTGTTATCAGAATCACAGAGTCGCACAGAATCAGGCCCTTCGGCCCACCTAGTCCATGCTGAGCCACCTAACCTGCCCACTCCCATCGACCTGCACCGCGTCCGTAGCCCTCCATAACCCTGTCATCCACGTACCTATCCAAACTGCACTTGGATATTGAAATCGAGCTGGCACGCACCACTTGTGCTGCCGGCTCGTTCCGCACTCTCACCACCCTCTGAGTGAAGAAGGTTCCCCTCATGTTTCCCCTTAAAATTTTCACTTTTCACCCTTAACTCATGACCTCTGGTTGTAGTCCCACCCAACCTCAATGGAAAAAGTCCGCTTGCATTTACCCTAGCTATACCCCTCATAATTTTGTATACCTCTATCAGATCTCCCCACAGTCTTTTACATTCTAGGGAATAAAGTCCTAAGCTATTCAATCTTTCCTTATAACTCAGGTCCTCCAGTCCCGGCAACATCCTTGTAAATTTTCCCTGCACTCTTTCAACATTATTTACATCTTTCCTGTAGGTAGGTGACCTAAACTGCACACAGTACTCCAAATTAGGCCTCACCATCGTCCTATACAACTTCAACATAACATCTCATCTACTGTACTCAATACTTCGATTTATGAAGGTCAACGTGCCTAATGCTTTCTTTACAACCCTATCTACCTGTGACGCCACTTTCAATTGATTATGTACCTGTATTCCCAGATCCCTGTGTTCGACCACATTCCTCAGTGCCCGACTGTTCACTGTGTGAGACCTACCCTGGTTGGTCCTACCGAAGTGCAAAACCTCACACTTGTCTGCATTAAATTCCTCCGGCCATTTTTCCAGCTGATACAGATCCCTCCACAAGCCATGATAGCCTTCCTCGCTGTGCACTACACCCCCAATCCTGGCGTCTTCCGCAAATTTGCCAATCTAGTTAACCACATTATTATCCAGATCACTGATATAGATGGCAAACAGCAAAGCAGCTAGCACCAACCCCTGTGGCACACCACTAGTCACAGACTTCCAGTCAGAGAGGGAACCCTCTACTACCACTCTCTGGCTTCTCCCACAAGGCCAATGTCTAATCCAATTTACCAGCTCATCTCGAATGCTGAGTGACTGAACCTTCTTGACCATGCGGGACCTTGTCAAGTGCCTCACTAAAGTTCATTCACTGCCCTGCCTTCATCCACTTTCCTGGTAACTTTCTTGAAGAACTCTTTAAGATTGGTTAGACATGACCTACAAGTGTGAAGCCACGCTGACTATCCTTAATCAGTCCATATATATCCAAATATTTACATATCCAGTCCCTTAGAAAACCTTCAAATAACTTTTCCATAACTGATGTCAGACTCATTGGTCTATAATCTCCTGGTTTATGTTGTATAAACCCATTATGTTATTACTTTACCTACTTCCAGCTCAGTGCACTGTGAAATGAATTCCAAGATTCAAAGTACTTTTATTATCAAAGTACCCTCACCACTATCGTCGGGCAAATCAAAGGTGGTGATGAATCAACATATAAGAGGGAGACTGAAGATCTGGATGAGTGATGTCGTAACTACAGCTCAATGTCAGCAAGACCAAAGGGCTGATTATTGACGTCAGGGGAAGGAAACCAGCCAGTCCTCCTCATTGGATGATCAGAGGTGGAGAGAATCAGCAACTTTCAATTCTTCAGACGAAGTTCTGGGCCCAGCACGCAAGTGCAATTACAAAGAAAGCATGGCAGTGCCTCTACTTCTTTAGGCACTTGGGAATATTTGGCATGACATCCAAAAACTTTGTCAAAATTCTATGGATGTGCGGTGGAGAGTGTATTGACTGGCTGCATCACAGCCTGGTACGGAAACACCAACGCCTTTGAGCGGAAAATCCTACAAAAAGTAATGGATACGGCCCAGTCCACCATGGGGAATGCCCTCCCCAACATTGAGCGCGTCTGCATGAAGCGTTCTTGCAGGAAAGGAGCATTCGTCATCAGGGACCCCCGCCACCCAGGCCATGCTCTCTTCACGCTGCTGCCATCAGGAAGAAGGCACAGGAACCTCACGACTCGCACCACCAGGTTCAGGAATTGCTATTACCCCTCAACCATCAGGCCCTTGAACCAGAGGGGATAACTTCACTTGCCCCAAAATTGAACTGTTCCCACAACTCTGGGCTCACTTTCAAGGACTCTCCATCTCATGATCCTGATATTTATTATTATTTTGTATTTGCACAGTTTTGTCATCTTCCACACTGTGGTTGAACACTCAAGTGGTGTGGTCTAAAATTGATTCTAGTATAATCATTATTCTATTATGGATTTATCCAGTATGCCCTCAGGAAGATGAATCTCAGGGTTGTATATGGCGACATATATGTACTTTGTTGATAAAAATTTACTTTGAATTAGTTTTGAATTAAATTTAGCTTTGAAAAGCACGTATGCACTATACAACCGAGATTAGTCTTCCCAATCTTTGATCTGTATGAACAGCATACCAGACAAGCTTTTCACTGGTACGACACAATAATAAGCCAATTCCAATACTTGACTCTCTGAGCCTCTCACGCTGCTGCAAGTAAGGCTTTCATTGCACCTGTGCACA
The DNA here is from genome assembly GCF_048418815.1 of Hemitrygon akajei. Lineage (NCBI taxonomy): Eukaryota > Metazoa > Chordata > Chondrichthyes > Myliobatiformes > Dasyatidae > Hemitrygon > Hemitrygon akajei. The sequence continues at coordinate 40,017,656 of NC_133148.1, forward strand.
CATACACTTGTGCATGATGTTAGACTTTGTCTTTGGACTGACTCCCATCACCAAGCCAGTCTTGTACCCAATTGGCCAGCTCAGCAGGATCAGGCCACCACATGGGACCTTCTCAAAGGGCTTGCTAAAGACCACGTTCATGTCTTACCGCCCTGCCCTCGCCGAAACTCTTGGCCGCTTCTTCAAAAAAATTCAATCCAATTTGTGAGACATGGTCTCCCATGCACAGATCCAAGCCGGCTATTCTAATCCTACCTTCAGGCAGCATCATGGAGAGGGATAAGCAGTGGACGTTTTTGGCCGAAAAAGGGTCTTAGTGTAACAAGGAAGCAGGTTCACCGGTTTGATAAGTGAGACAGAGGACATGGACTACAAGTAAATACATTAACCATTCATTTACAGACAGTTAAACGTTCGATCAAGTAGCTAAGCGACCATCCGTTACAGAAACTGTGAGACTAAACATTCAGTAACACTTCAAACTCAGCGGGTACCCCATCAAGTCTCCCAAAGTTACACGACTACAAACTAAACATTCAACAAACAGTTATTTAGCTAAGCGCACATGTGGGCCCTCCCATATCTGCAGCACTTTCCCAATGGCTCTTCAGCACCGGTCACAACCTCAGCATGAAGCCCCAAGCACCCAAAAGTGGACACCAGTGCTGGGGCACACAAGGCAACCACTGGGAAACAGCCGCTGCACCCTTCAAACGGGCCAATCGATGACCAGCACGGTAGAAGCGGCTTTTGTCCGAAATGGAAACTAACCCTTCACGTGACACTCGGCCTGAAACATTGACTCTTGTCCCTCTCCATAGACGCTGCCTGACCTGCGGAGCAATGCTCCCTCTAATCTGTCACGGCCAGTCGTACGCTGTGCAACTTTTTGCCCGGTGACAACAACACGTGCACACCGAATTATTTCTTCAATTAAAAAAAAAGCATAAATAAGCCAGTTCTAAAATCTGCAGACAAATCATCACCAACTCCACACTGTCAACACCATCTGCATCAGAAACCGGAAAAGAAATGAGATTGTGTACAATCGTGAAATATACTGAACGTGCCGATGAGGTAGAGGGTGACAACCTTTTGTACGCAGTTTAAATTCTTTTAAGCACACGCGCACACCTCAAGAGGGAACTTGGCTGCTGAGTTCCTCTGGCGTTTTGTGTGTGTGTTGCTCTGGACTTCCAGAATCCCGAGATTTTAATCAGTGCTTGCCTATCCAAGTGCAGGTCGATTCTGTATCTCCAGTAACACTCCTACCTACCCCTGATGTTGGGTTCAGCACCCTCACATTCCCCGTGCTTGATCTTGCAGCCCTCTTTAAATAAACACACAACATTAACCACCCTCCAATCTTCCAGTACCTCACACCTGACTAATGCTAACACCATTCCCGCCGTCGCCTGTGAGGAGATTCCACGTTCTCCCCGTGACCGCGTGGGTTTCCTCCGGGTGCTCTGGTTTCCTCCCACAGTCCAAAGGCCACAGGTTAGTAGCCCACATGGGCGGCATGGATTCGTTGGGCCCCAAATCTAAAACTGAAACAATTATCCGTGCCAGGATCCCAGAAATTCTTCCCTAGCTACTCGATGTTCATTGATTGAGATACAGCACAGTGTTGGTCTTTCTGACTCTTTGAGCAACACCGCCCAGCAACACCACAATTTAACCCTGGCCAAATCACAGGACAATTTACAATGACCAGTTAACCTACTGACCGGTACGTATTTGGACTGTGGGAGGAAACCGGAGCACCCAGTCGCGGGAAGAATGTACAAACTCCTTACAGGCAGCGGCGGGAATTGAACCCGGGTCGCTGGTACTGTGAAGCGTTGCGCTAACCACTACGCTACCATGCCACCCTCAGTGCCTCGGAATACACTCGGTCAGGTCCGGCGGACTTAGCCACAGCACTTCACTCGAACACTTTAGAACATCCCAATGTGCTTTCCAGCCTTTGAAATACTTTTTTCGGGTCGAGTCACTGCTGACGAGAGCACTCATTCGAGGATCTTATTGGCTGCGTTTAGAGTCAGAGTTATACAAGACGGGAATAAGTCCTTTGGACCAGTTGGCTCCATGCTGACCCAGGAGTGTTGCTAGAGCTGGGCATGCACTCTTGGACAATCCTTTATGAGCCAGTATGAGCAGAGAGGCTTCCATGACACTCCTGACATGCCCTGTAGAAAGTGGAATGACTGGTTGCGTAGTATCATTGTTGCAACAACAACCTCACACTCAACCTCAGCAAAACCAAGGAACTGACTGTGGACTTCAGGTAGGAGAAGTTGGGAAAACACACGGCCCTTGTCGAAGGGGTCAGCAGTGGAAAAAGTGAGCAGTTTTAAATTCCTGGGCGATTTTTCCTGGGCTCAGCAGATGGATGCAATCACCGTGGATAAACTTCGTTAAGAACTAGAGGAGATTAGGATTGTCACCAAAGACACCCACAAATTTCTACAGATGTGTGACGGAGAGCATTCTAACCAGTTCCACTGCCTCCCAGTATGGAGGACTGTTCATTCATTATATTCCGTGTTGTACGACGTGGCCAGTCACGGTCTTTCCATGACCATGACTGTTCTTGGCAAATTTTTCTACAGAAGTGTGTGCAGTTTTGGTCACTGAATTACAGGAAGGATATTAATAAGGTTGAAAGAGTGCAGAGAAGGTTTACAAAGATGTTGCCGGGACTTGAGAAACTGAGTTACAGAGAAAGGTTGAATAGGTTAGGACTTTATTCCCTGGAGCGTAGAAGAATGAGGGAAGATTTGATAGAGGTGTATAAAATTATGACGGGTATAGATAGAGTGAATGCAAGCAGGCTTTTTCCACTGAGGCTAGGGGAGATAAAAACCAGAGGACATGGGTTTAGGGTGAAGGGGGAAAAGTTTAAAGGGATCATTGGTGGGGGGGAGGCTCCTTCACACAGAGAGTGGTGGGAGTGTGGAATGAGCTGCCAGATGAAGTGGTAATTGCGGGTCACTTTTAACATTTAAGAAAAACTTGGACAGGTACATGGATGAGAGGTGTATGGAGGGATAAGGTCCAGGCTTGGGTCAGTGGGACTAGACAGGAAAATGGTTCAGCACAGCCAAGAAGGGCCAAAAGGCCTGTTTCTGTGCTGTAATGTTCTATGTTTCTAAGTGGTTTGCCATTGCCTTCTTCTGGGCAGTGTCTTTACAATTCAGATGACCCCAGCCATTATCAATACTCTTCAGAGATTGTCTGCCTGGCGCCAGGACTTGTGATCTGCACTGGCTGCTCATACAACCATCAACCTCCTGCTCAAGTGATCTTGATCGGGGGTGTGGGGGTGCGAGGGGGGATTAGGAGGGTTAAGCAGGTGCTACATCTTGCCCAAGCATGACCTGCAGGCCAGCAGAGGGAAGGAGCGTCTCCCAATGTAACATTTATTAGAAGTCCAGTATACAAGATCGCAAGACCTTTTGGCCAAAAGCCACCCCCCAATCTGGGACATTTTCAAACGGTGATGCCTAAAGAAGGCATCATTAAAATACCCTCACCACCCAGGACATGCCCTCTTCTCATTACTACCATCAGGGAGGAGGTACAGGAGCCTGAAGACTGATACTCAACGATTCAGGAACAGCTTCTTCCCCTCCGCCATCGATTCCTGAATGGACGTTGAACCCGTGAACGCCTCTTTTGCACCATTTCCTTATTTGCCGCAGCTTTGCCTTGCACTGTACTGCTGCCACAAAACAACAGATTTCACCACGTATGCCAATGGCAACGACAGTTACCACTGTGATGCAGCGGTCAGCCTAACGCCTTGAACCGCCAGCGACCCTGCCCACTCCGTAACATTCTTCCCATCATCGTGTGGGGGTTCCCCTGGATTCTCCTGTTCCCTCCCACCTTCCAAAGACCTACCGTTTAGTAAGTCAATTGGTCACATTAGTGTAACTGGGGGGGGGGGGGGGGGGGGCTGGAGGCCAGAAGGGCCTGTTCCTGTGAAGCCTGATCTTGATTCAAAATAGCCAACCTCAACCTGTTCACATCGTTATTGTTTTGTGGAGAGGAAAGAACAGAGAGGGCAAATAATTAATATGGGTGCAGGGTGGAGATGCGTCTCTACCAAAGGAGGTGTAAGGTGCTCCTTCCCTCTGCTATCCTACAGGTCACCTTGGGCAAGGTGTAGCATCTGCTTAGCCCCCGATCAGGGTCAGGTGAAACCATGGGGGCAGGTGGTGGATGGTCGTACGAGCAACCGGTGCAGATCATAAGTCCTGGTTATGTGACCACTGACGCCAGGCAGACAATCTCTGAAGAGTATTGACAATGGAAAATCCTACCAAAAGTAGTGGATTCGGCCCTGTCCATCACTGGTAAAGCCTTCCCAACCACTGAGCACATCTACATGAAACGTTGTCATAGGAAAGCAGCATCCATCACCAGAGATCCCCACCACCCACTCGGGTCATGCTCTTTTCTCACTGCTGCCATCGGGTAGAAGGTACAAGAGCCTCAGGACTCACACCACCAGGTTCAAGAACAGTTACCACCCCTCAACCATCAGGCTGTTAAAGAAAAGGGGATAACCACACTCACTCGCCCATCCAATGAAATGTTCCTACAACCAATGATCTCACTTTAAGGACTCTTTACCTCAAGTTCTCGTTATTTATTGCTATTTATTTATATTTGCATTTCCACGGTTTGTTGTCTTCTGTTCTCTGGTTGGGCGATCTTTCATTGATCCTGTTATAGTTACTATTCTATAGATTTGCTGAGTATGCCCACAAGACGAAGAGTGTCATAGGTTTATATTCATAAGAAATAAGAGCAGGAGTAGGCCATCTGGATGGTGACATACATGTACTCTGATAATCAAATCAGCTTTGACTTTAATGGCTGGGGGGGGGGGGGGGGGGTCACCCGTCTTGTAAAGACACTGCCCAGAAGAAGGCAATGGCAAACCACTTCTGTAGAAAAATTTGCCGAGAAAGACCGTGATCTCCCACATCATACAACACGGCACATAATGATGATCATTAACTAGTAAATATGGATGTGGACACGAGATTCTGCAGATGCTGGAAATCCAGACCAACACACAGAGAAAATGCTGGAGGAACTCAGCAGGTCGGGCAGCATCTATGGAGGGGGAATAAACAGTGGACATTTCGGGCCGGGGCCCTTCAGTAGGACTTCATCAAGCAGGGTTGTATTTACGTGGTAACAGGGGAACTGCAAAGGCATTGAATACGGTAGCAACAATGAACCGCTGATTAGGCTATGGTGTGCACCCATTGTTGTAAAAAAAAATAGGATTTACTGTTAGACCTGTGTGTAATCAAGTTATTCTGTAAATCAGTACCTGGTCTATTTACATAATTAAACCTTCCTGTGGCCACCATGTGTTATCAAATTGCAGTTTTACCGGTAACCTCGATAAAAGCTGAATCTAATTCAAGCTCAGAAGATCAGCTTTGTCTGGTCTCCTGACGCTCAAGATAACAAAACTCCCTCCCTCCCTCCCCCCCCAGGATGAGTCAAGGAATTGGGCAACTGACTCCCTCGAGGGGTTAGGGATTAAGAAACTGACACCTCCCATTCCCTCCCCTCAAAAGAGTCAGTGACTTAGGGAATAAGAGTCAAGGAAATTGGGCAAGTGACACACACACACACACACACACACACACACACACACACACACACACACACACACACACACACACACACACACACACACACACACACACACACACACACACACACACACACACCCCCATCAGGCAGCTGCCCCCTGCCCCCAAAAGAGTCAGTGACTTAGGGAATAAGAGTCAAGGAAATTGGGCAAGTGACACCCCCAAACACACACAGAGACAAACGCACACACACACCCCCCATCAGGCAGCTGCCCCCTGCCCCCAAGAGTCCGGGACTTGGGGAAATGACCCCACAATGAGTTAGTTAGGGAATTGGGCAAACTGACCCGGGAGGGGCAGGAATCTGTACAGGTCAGTAAGAAGCCCCACAGCACCCCAACTTGGAATTGGGGGGGTGGAAATCTGAGAGTTGGGCTAGTTACCCTGGTGAGCCTTGTGCCCTCTACAATGGGGAGGGTGGTAGAGACAGAGTGGTGATGGAATCCCCCTCAACCTTCACCTGTGACCTCTGACCAGACGTATCAACACTGCCTACCTCGCAGAAAGAGGCGTCAGTGCAAGTTTATTTCCTGGAAGCGCCTGTTAAATAAAGCCCCCCCCCCCCCCACCCCACACACACGCGATGTTTTCGTTATCAGTTATTGATCGGCAGGCTGGCCCGGATTGGAAAGGCCGCCCGCAACACCGCCCCAGAGGCGATCGATACCAGTCGCTCACTGCTGCAGCCACAGTCCCCGCCACTGAACCACGTCCAACTCCGCAGCCCGTGCCCAGGCCGACCAGTTCCTCCCGGGCCGATGCGCAGTACTCAATTAAACTTCAGACTTCCCACTGCTGAGTTCCACAATAACAGCGGGAGTTTTCTTTTAAAACAGCAGTGATCAGTTTAACCCAGTTTCTGAGGGGATGGGGTGTTTATCCCAAGACTGTTGTGTGTGTGTGTTGGGGGAGCTGTGGAAAATCCCAGGTCCCCTGCAAATTTCTACAGCTATCCCGTGGAGAGCATCACCGTCGGGTATGGGGGGGGGGGGGGGGGGGAGCTACTGCACAGGATCGAAATAAACTGCAGAGAGTTGTAAACTGTCCCCAGCATCCATCCCGGACAGCTTCAAGGAGCGATGCGTCAAAAAAAGGCAGCATCCATCATTAAGGACCCCCACCACCCAGGACATGCCCTCCTCTCATTGCTACCGTCAGGGAGGAGGGACAGGAGCCTGAAGACACACACTCAGCTTCTTCCCCTCTGCTCTGATTTCTGAATGAACCCATGAACACTGCCTCGCCACTTTTCAATTATTTACCGTTCCTGCCCTACTCATTGAATTACATATTCACTGCAATTCAGTTTCGCCTCTGTACCATCATTGTTCACTGCCGCAAAGTTAGCAGATCTCAGCGCACACACGCCGGTGACAGTGAGCTGGTTCTGATTCACCAACACACCCCGGGAGGACGGAGGCCCCAGTGACGGGGGTGGGGTGGTGGGGGGGAAACGCGTGGCTGGCAGGAGATGTCAACACAAGAGCCGAGCTGGACGCGCAGAGCCCAGGATCACCCGAGCCGAGCCAACAACTGGCTGTCGAGGGAGACGCACTGGATCGGACCCGGGGTGGGGGGTGGGGGGGTGGGAGATTGTAACTCCACAAGTGTAACAAGAAACAACAGATCGCGGCCGAAACTGACGCGCAACTAATCCCCAAAGCCACTTCGCCCCTTCCCCGGATTAACAGCTCACCTTCATCACAAAGAGGCAGCTGCCCGAGCGTGGCGTCTTCTGTCCAGTGTTGACACTAATCGAGCGCCCCGCTCGTCCATGCAACCCAGGCCTCGAGTGGGACGGTCTTGGGGGGAGACACGCGTAATACACACACGCACACGCACACTCAGACACACGGTCTCGCTCAGTCGCGCACACCGATCAGCTGGGGCACAGACAGGCGATTAGCTCCGGTTGCCGGGCGAGAGGCATCCTGAGTGTCTCCGGGTCCCCTCCGCCTGAGTCGGGATCAGGGTGACGCTGCCTGCCGGGGCGGGAGGCGAGGGGCTCGCCAAGCTAGATCCCTCCTGCCCCTGACATCTGCAGCGCCGGAGGAGGGAGGCCATTTGTTGACAGACACTTGCGAGGGGCCGGGAGCCTATCACGGCGGAGAATTCACGGCATGTCTATATATGGACGGAGGGATTACTCCGAGCCGCCAGCGCCAGCTTGTGAGGGACGAGCCTCACTGCTCCGAACTGGGGAGTGAGGGTTAACCCCCTGCGTGCCGCATCTCCTCTGGGTAGGGTAATGCTGGAGTGAGCGCAGGCAGTGTTAACCCTCAGCAAACCACATCTCCCTCCTCTGGGTAGGGTAATGCTGGAGTGAGCGCAGGCAGTGTTAACCCTCAGCAAACCACATCTCCCTCCTCTGGGTAGTTTAATGCTGGAGTGAGCGCAGGCAGTTAACCCTCTGCAAACTACATCTCCCTCTTAACCCTCTGCATGCCGCATCTCCCTCCTCTGGGTAGGGTAATGCTGGAGTGAGCGCAGGCAATGTTAACCCTCAGCAAACCACATCTCCCTCTTAACCCTCTGCATGCCGCATCTCCCCCCTCTGGGTAGTTTAATGCTGGAGTGAGCGCAGGCAATGTTAACCCTCTGCATGCCACATCTCCCTCCTCTGGGTAGTTTAATGCTAGAGTGAGCATAGGAAATGTTAAACCCTCTGCATGCCACATCTCCTCCCTCCGGGTAGTTTAATGCTGGAGTGAGCACAGGCAATGTTTTTTTTATTAAACAAAATATACTTTATTCAAAAATAAAATTATATACAATTAAACCATTCAATGACTTTCAATCCTTTACAACTGTTTCCACTGCTGTCTTTACATTTTCACACTCTTCACCAGCCATGAGGCACTCTGTTATTCCATATTTACATACACTTGTTTAGGGGTATAAACCCCGCCCCCCGACCCCTCAACTCCCGCGAGAGAAGAACCTTAGACTGTGGTCCTTACCCCAGCCAATGTTAACCCTCTACAAACCACATCCCCCTCCGGGTAGTTTTCTGCTGGAGTGAATGTTAACCCTCTACAAACCACATCTTCTCCCTCCGGGTGGTTTTCTGCTGGAGTGAGCCCAGCCAATGTTAACCCTTTGCAAACCACATCTCCCTCCGGGTAGTTTTCTGCTGGAGTGAATGTTAACCCTCTACAAACCACATCTTCTCCCTCCGGGTAGTTTTCTGCTGGAGTGAGCCCAGCCAATTGTTTTTATTAAACAAAATATACTTTATTCAAAAATAAAATTATGTACAATAAACCATTCAATGACTCTCAATCCTTTACAAATGTTTCCATTACAGTCTTTACATTTCCACACATTTGCCACCCAGGTGGCACTCTGTTATTCCATAGTTACATACCCTTGTTGAGGGGTATACACCCCACCCACCCCCCCACCCCTCAACTCCCGCGCGAGAAGAACCCTAGACTGTGGTCCTTCCCCACCGGACCCTTGCGATGGCTGCACCGAGTTTGAGTGCGTCCCTCAGCACGTACTCCTGCAGCCGAGAATGTGCCAGTCGGCAGCATTCCCCCACGGACATCTCCGTGTGCTGGCAGACCATCAAGTTTCGGGCCGACCAAAGAGCGTCTTTCACCGAGTTGACGATCAGCCGATGTTTAACCCTCTGCAAACCACATCTTCTCCCTCTGGGTACTTTTCCGCTGGAGTGAGCCCAGCCAATGTTTAACCTTTTTCAAACCACATCGCCCTCTGGGTAGTTTTATTCAGGAACAGCTTCTTCCCCTCTGCCATCTGATTTCTGAATGGACACTGAACACATGAACACTACCTCACTTTTTTATCCTATTTTTGCACTATTTATTTAATTTAACTATTTAACATATATATATTGCAATTCACAGTTTGTCTCTGTTATCATGTATTGCATTGTCCCGCTGCCACAAAGTTAACAGATTTCACAACATATGTCAGTGATATTAAACCCGATTCTGATCCTGGAGTGAGCCCAGGCAATGTTTAACCCTCTGCATGCCATATCTTCTCCTTCTGGGCCGTTTTATTCAGGAACAGCTTCTTCCCCTCTGCTAACCGATTTCTGAATGGACATTGAACCCACAAACACTACCTCACTACATTTTTTATTCCCGTTTTTGCACTACTTATTTAATTTAACTATTTAACATATACTTACTGTAATTCACAGGTTTTCCTCTGTTATTATGTATTGCAATGTCCTGCTGCCACAAACTCAACAAATTTCAGGACGTACACCGGTGATATTGAACCTGAGTTTGATTCTGGAGTGAGCTCAGGTAATGTTAACCCACTGCGTGCCATACCTTTTCCCTCTGGGTAGTTTCATGCACAGAAATTACACAGAGCTACGGCCCAACGATCCAAGAACAGCGATGAGGAGGAATTTCCTTAACTGGAGGGTGGTGAAGCTGTGGAATTCGTTGCCACAGGCGGCTGTGGAGGCCAAGTCACTGGGTGTATTAGAAACAGAGGTTGATAGATTATTGATTGGTCAGAACGTGAAGGGATACGGGGAGAAGGCAGGAGATTGGGGCTGAGAGGGAGTTGGATCAACCATGATAAAATGGCGGAGCAGACGCGATGGGCCACAAGGCCTAATCCTACTCCTAAAGTATTATGGTTTATAGTTCAGCTTCAATCCCAACTGGAAATACAGCACAACACACACAAGATGCGGGAAGAACTCAGCAGGTCAGGCAACATCCATGGAAATGAATAAACAGTCGACGTTTAGGGGCCGAGACCCTTCTTCAGGACTGAGAAGGAAGAAGGAAGGCGCCATATTGAAAAGGTGGGGGAGGGGAAGGAGAACTTTTCTATGACTCTCGGGAGCTTAATTCCAGTACTTAAGAGCAGTATGGATGTGTACGTGGATTTTAAGGGTATAGAGGTCGATGGGAGTAGGCAGCTTAAATAGTTTGGTACAGACTAGATGGGCCAAAGGGCCTATTTCTCTGCTGTACTTCTCCGAGACTCTATGATAGTTGGAAGGTGATGGGTGAAGCCAGGTGGGTGGGAAAGGTCAAGGGCTGGAGAGGAAGGAATCTGATAGGAGTGGAGAGAGGACCAGAGGAGAAAGGGGAGGAGGTGGGTCACTGGGGGAGGTGATAGGCAGGTGAGGAGAGGCAAGAGGCCAGAGGAGAGGAAAGAATAAGAGAGGAGAGGAGGGATTTCTTTTTAACCTGAAGGAGAAATCGATATTCATGCCATCAGGTTGGAGGTTACCCAGACAGAACATAAGGTGTTGCCCTGAAGGTGGCTTCATCCTGGCACGAGAAGAGGCCATGGGCCAACATGTCGGAACGGGATTGGGAGTCAGAATTAAAATGTCGGGCCACCGGGAATTCCCGCTTTCGGTGGACGGAGCGGCTGGTTTGTGTGCACAGCAAGATTCCACAGTCAGCAACATGGGAAGAAACGTGTGACTTGATTCGGAGCCCTGAGCTGGGAGATAAGACCGTACGCTAGGACTCAAGGTTCAAGGCTGTTTATTCTCATTGGTCAGTACACGAGCATCAATGAAACAATTGTTACTCCCGATCCGATGTAGCACAAAGAAAATCACGATAAGCGTGAGGAACACAATGAAAAACACAATAAATATAACAGATAAGATCAGTCTCTATACATCGACTGATTGTAAAGTGACACCAGGGACAGGAAGATCTAGGCATAAGGTGACTCTGACAAGAAATGATACAGTCACGACGGGGAGGGTGGTGGGGTTGATCAGCCTGACGGCTTGAGGAAAGTTACAGCTTTTGAGTCCGGTGGTCCTGGCACGGATGCTGCATAGACATAGTTCAAAGTAAATTATTATCAAAGTGTATATATGGCCCTCCAAGGGGACCGCAACCTTGTCGTAGGGTTTTGTTTGAGGTTTGCGTGCCTCAGTGACCCGGGGAGCGATGTTGGCTGGAGTCAGGGCTTTATGCTTTGACTCTAGGTGGGGTCACCCATGCCAAACAGGTCAAAGGGGAGAGGCCAGAGTAAGAGTGTCCACCGGTCCTCCAGGTTCAGGGATTCAGCTCACAGAAACAACAATGAATCCTTCTGCACCTGAGGTATTCCTGAGTCTCCGCCTTGCACGACTTGCACGACTGCCAGTAGTGAAAACCAAGAGGAAGCTACTGACACGATGACGGAGGCCCTGAACACCAGAGATGGAGAACCTTCATTGCTGCCCAAAACGCCAGTGACATAACGGGCAGCAAGTAGATACTTATACAACCCTGAGACTGAGGGTTGTAGGAATTCACAGTGAATACAAAAAGCACACAAACAAGGCAGACAAAGAACCAATGTGCCAAAGACAACATTTCGTGCAAATATGGAAATACAATAATAATAGATAAATAAGTAATGAATAATATTGAGAACAGGAGTTGCAGAGCCCTTGAAAGTGAGTCATAGGTTGTGGAATTAGTCGGGACCTCACTGGGCTGAGTGAAGTTATCTCCTCTGATTCACGAGCCTGATGGTTAGGGTTTAGCAACTGTTCCTGAACCTGGTGGTGTGGGACCTAAGGCTCTCGTAGCTCCTTCCTGATGGCGGTAGTGAGTAGAGAGCATGACCCAGATGGAGGATCACCTTGATGATGGATGCTGCTTTCCTGCGACAGTACTCCGTGTAGATGTGCTCAGTGGTGGGGAGGGTTTTACCTGTGGTGCACTGAGCCGTATCTGCTACTTTTTTGGGGCTTTTCCATTCAAGGGCATTGGTGTTTCCATACCAGGCTGTGACGCAACCAGTCGATGTACTCTCCACTCTGCATCTGTAGAAGTTTGAGATGTCACACCAAATCTTTGCAAACTTCTAAGAAAGTAGAGATGCGCCTTCTCTCTGTAATTGCACTTACACACTGTTTGAAATGAATACACCGAGAGAGTTAACGTTTCTGACCCTCTCCGCCTCTGTTCCCCCAATGAGGACTGGCTCATGAACATCTGATATTCCTTCCGGGTAGAACCCGATGGCGTGAACATCAATTTCTCGAACTTCTGATAATGTCTTCCCCCCCCCCCTTCACCATTCCCCATCCCCTTTTCCCTCTCTCACCTTATCTCCCTACCTGCTTATCGCCTCCCTCTGGTGCTCCTCCCCCGTTTTCTTTCGTCCCCTATCAGATTCCCCTTCCCCACGCCCAGTATCTCTTTCACCAATCAACCTCCCAGCTCCTTACTTCACCCTCCCCCTTCCTAGTTTCACCCCTCACCTTGTGCTTCTTCCTCCCCTCACTCTGCCTCCTCATCGTTCTTTCTCCAGACCTGATGAAGGGTCTCGCTCTGAAAGTTCGACTGTCCTCTTTTCCATCGACGCTGCCCGCCCCGCTGAGCTCCTTCAGCGTTTAGTGTGTGATTCACGGACCTCCAGCTTCCTCCTGGTGAAGTCAATAATCAGCTGCAACACGAGCGAATCTGCAGGTGCTGGAAATAAATAAAAACACAAAATGCCGGCAGAACTCAGCAGGCCAGACAGCATCCATGGGAGGAGGTAGTGACGACATTTCGGGCCAAAACCCTTCATCAGGAGTGCTCCCTGGTCTTGCTGACATTGAGTGAGAGGTTGTTGTTGTGGCACCACTCAGCCAGATTTTCAACCTCCCTCTAATATGCTTTGATTTGGCCAACGACAGTGGTGTTGTCAGCAAGCTTAAATATGGCATTGGAGCTGCGCTTGGCCTCACAGTCATAGGTGTAAAGTGAGTGGAACAGCGGCTAAGCACACAGTCTTGTGGAGCGCCTGTGCTGGTGGAGGTTGTGGAGGAGATGTTGTTGCCAATCCAAACCGACTGGGGTCTGTAAGAGAGAAAATCGAGGGTCCATTTACACAAGGAGGTATTGAGGTCCAGGACTTGATTAGTTTTGGGGGGGATGATGGTGTTGAATGCCGAGCTATAATTGATAGAGCATCTTCACCGTGCAGATGTGCCCGGGTTGAGTGAAGAGCCGATGAGCTGGCACCTGCCGTGATGGGCTGGATCCAACTCACCTCCTCGGCAAGAGTTGGTAAGTTTCACCGGCAAACACAAGGCACTTCATCACGGTGGATGTGAGTGTCACTGAGACAGGTCGCCACACTCTTCGTGGGCACCGGTACGATGGGAGGCTGCTTGAAGCAGGCGAGTGCCTCGGACTGCTGAAGTGGCAGGTTAAGGATCCGTGAGCGCTCCAGACAGTTGATTAGCACGAGTCTTCAGTACTTGGCCGGATGCTTTCCATGAGCTGCCCCTCCTGAAGGTCAGCCTCAGGGCATCACAGCATTGTCGGGGGCTCTGGGAGTCCGTGACGGTGCGTCCATGTTCTGCCAGTCAAAGTGAGCATTAAGGGAGCAGAATTAGGCCATTCGGCCCATGACATCTGCTCCATCATCCTATCACAGCTGAATTATTTTCCCTGTCTACATGAGTAGCGCACACAAAATGCTGGAGTAACGCAGCAGGTCGGGCAGAGGAACCTATGGAACAATCGACGTTTCGGGCCAAGACCTGATGAAGGGTCTTGAAGGGTGTTAGCCTGAACTATTGGCTATTTAACCATGGACCACAGAATCAGAGAAAAGTAAAACACAGAAACAGGCCCTTCGGCCCATCTAGTCCATGCCAAGCCATTTAAACTGCCTACTCCCATCAACCTTTGCCCCCCCATGCCCTTACTATCAAGGTACCCATCCAAACTTCACTTAAACGTTGAAATCAAGCTCGCATGGACCACTTGTGCTGCCAGCTCATTCCACACTCTCACCACCCTCTGAGTGAAGAAGTTTCCCCCCATGTTCCCCTTTAGCTTTTCACCTTTCACCCTTAACCCATGACCCTAGTTGAAGGCTGTGGAAAAAGCTTGCTTGTATTTACCCTATCTATACCCCTCATAATTTGGGATACCTTTATCAAATCTCCCCTAAATCTTCTACATTCCAAGGAATAAACTCCTATTCAATTTTCCTCATAACTCAGGTCCTCCAGACCCGCCGACATCCTTGTCAACTCACCATTCAGTTAAACCACAGCCCAACACCACGAAACAAAATGCCCCGACCATCTGTGAGATCTTGCTGTGCCCAAGCCGCCACCTGACGCGATGGTGACGCCTCCATATCCAAAACCAGATCCCACACTGCAAGGTGATCCCAGCGTCAGACTGCATTCGGCTCTGATCTTCATCTCAACAGCCATGGGCAAACGTTTTCAAATGCTAGATCACACAGGCCCCGATATTATTTGCGAAACACACCAAGGAAGGCAAACGCAGTGCAGTCATTTCGAGAGGACTAGAATATAAAAACAAGGGTGTAACGCTGAGCCTTTATAAGGCGTTGGTCAGAAGATACTTGGAATATTGGGACCCCTTTTCTAAGAAAAAATGTGCTGATATTGGAGAGGGTCCAGAAGAAGTTCACGAGAATGATTCTGGGAATGAAAGGGTTAACGTGTGATGGCTCCGGATCTCTGTATTTGCTGGAGTTTAGAGGAATTGCGGTGGGGGGGGGCGGGGGGATCTCATTGAAACCTATCAGATATTGAAAGGACTTGATAGCGTGGATGAGGAGAGGATGTTTCTGTCAGTGGGGGAGTCTCAGAATAGACGTCCCTTTTGAACGGTGATGAGGAGTGTGGTGAATCTGTGGAATTCATTACCACAAATGGATTTGGAGGCCAAGTCATTGGGCATATTTACAGCAGAGGTTGACAGGTTCATCAAAGATTACAGGAAGGCAGAATGGGGTTGAGAGGGATAATAATCAGCCATGATCAAATGATAGAACAGACTCAAAAGGCTGAAGGGCCTCATTTGCCTTGTGGTCTACATTCAATATCTATTGAAGTAAATGTAACATTTTTCAGCATTTGCACTGTGGTTGGGATGTCACCTACTGCACATGCGCACAGGTGATGGGTTACCTGTTCCCTCCATTCCCGTCCTTTAAACCCATTTCCGGGAGACGTACGTAGCTCGGAGCCGCTAATGCGTCATGACGTAAGGGAGAGGCGGGTCCCGGGCATTCAGCCTGCAATGTCCTCTGGGAAACGTAGTTCCAAACTTCTGGTTACTGTACAGCAGCCCAGTCCGTAAGTGTGAGTCCCAGATCGTATTTCCCTGCTTAAACCGACTTCAAACATTTCACACTCACGTCCCTCTGAAGAAAATGAAAAGATAAAGTTATTTTCTTTAAAAAAAAGCTGAGGTGACACAAAGCATATTGGGATATGTAGTCCAAATGGTTTTTAAATTCAGTGTGGCATTAGTTTTAGGTAGTTTTTGTGATACCTTGACCACCCGAAGTAGCTGAAAACCTCCTGAAGTGGTATTCCTATTGCAGTGCATGGAATGAGTTTGCAGCAAGCACTTACAATCAGTGGAGAGGAATAAACAGTCGATGTTTCGGGCTGAGACCCAAAATCTCAACTGTTTGTTTATTGATTGAGAAACAGTGCGGAATAGACCGTTCTGGCCCTTCGAGCCGCGCCACCCCTGATTTAAATCTGAGCGTAACCATGGGACAATTCTGGTCAGATGGTGGTGCGTATACACGCAGCGGCCTCTAGGGGGCCACCCGGATGTGCTACACGCAGTAAGTCGTTTGGAGACTAGTTTATTCAAACTTCGCGGCGCTGGCATTTAATCCCTAGCGCCCGCCCTCTTCGGGCGGAAATGACATCAGAGGTGCATTACCAAAGTGCCCCCCCCCCCCCCCCGTGCGCTTGCTATTTGTGAGCCGGTGCACTTGCGCAGAAAGTGGGTCGCCACATAACCCCCACCCCCAGAACCGGCGATACACCCCCCCCAATGTCCACAGTCTGGATCAGTCTCTGTTTGGGAGGTCTGGCTCTGCACCGCGGTGCCTGAACCTCGACCGGCTGCGCCAAGTCCACATGGGCTGGTTTGAGTCGGTCCACCGTGAAAACCTCCTCTCTCCCCCCAATGTCCAGAACGTACGTGGACCCGTTGTTGTTGATCACCTTGAACGGCCGCTGTAGCTGTGCCTGGTGTCCGCCCCTTCGCACAAACACAAACTTACAGTTCTGCAGGTCTTTGGGTACATGGGTCGGGGTCCGTCCGTGCTGTGAAGTTGGTACGGGGGCCAGGTTGCCGAGCCTCTCGCGTAGTCTGTCCAGGACTGCTGCGGGTTCTTCCTCCTGCCCCCTTAGGGCTGGTATGAACTCTCCCGGGACGGCCAGGGGCGCGCCGTACACCAACTCGGCCGTTGAGGTGTGCAGATCCTCTTTGGGCGCTGTACGAATTCCAAGCAGGACCCAGGGAAGCTCGTCCACCCAGTTAGGTCCTCTCAGGCGGGCCATGAGAGCCGACTTCAAGTGACGGTGGAAGCGTTCTACTAGTCCGTTCGACTGTGGGTGGTAGGCAGTAGTGTGGTGTAGCTGCATTCCCAACAGGCTGGCCACAGCCGACCACAGGCTGGAGGTGAACTGGGCGCCTCTGTCGAAGGTAATGTGGGCCGGTACCCCGAAGCGTGCTACCCAGGTTGCAATCAGAGCTCGGGCGCAGGAATCAGCAGATGTGTCGGTGAGCGGGACCGCCTCTGGCCACCTCGTGAACTGGTCTACCACCGTTAGGAGGTACCGCGCTCCTCGGGACACTGGTAGGGGGCCCACGATATCCACATGAATGTGGTCGAACCTCCGGTGGGTGGGTTCGAACTGCTGTGGCAGGGCTTTAGTGTGCCGCTGCACCTTGGCTGTTTGGCACTGCGCACACGTTCTGGCCCATTCACTGACCTGCTTGCGAAGTCCATGCCACGCGAACTTGCTGGAGACCAGCTGGACGGTCATCCTGATAGATGGGTGTGCCAAACCGTGTATGGAGTTGAAAACTCGCCGCCTCCAGGCTGCCGGGACGATGGGGCGAGGTTGGCCGGTAGCCACGTCACACAGGAGGGTCCTCTCACCTGGGCCTACGAGAAAGTCCTGCAGCTGCAAACCCGAGACTGCGGTCCTGTAGCTGGGCATCTCGTCGTCTGCCTGCTGTGCCTCCGCCAGTGCTACATAGTCCACCCCCAGGGACAGGGCCTGGACAGCTGGTCTGGAGGGTGCGTCCGCCACGACGTTGTCCTTTCCCGAGACATGCTGGATGTCCGTCGTGTACTCGGAGATGTAGGACAGATGTCGCTGCTGGCGAGCCGACCAGGGATCGGACACCTTCGTGAACGTGAAGGTCAACGGTTTGTTGTCCGTGAACGCGGTGAACGGCCTGCCTTCTAAGAAGCACCTGAAATGCCGGATTGCCAGATACAGTGCCAACAGCTCCCAGTAGAAAGCACTGTATTTGAGTTCGGGTGGTCGTAGGTGCTTGCTGAAGAACACCAGGGGTTGCCAGCACCCCTCGACGAGCTGCTCCAGCACCACACCGACTGCTGTGTCGGATGCGTCCACTGTGAGGGCGGTCAGAACGTCCGTTCTGGGGTGCACCAGCATCGCGGCATCTGCCAAGGCTTCCTTGGCTTTAACGAAAGCGGCCCCGGCCTCCTCGTCCCAAGTAATGTCCTTGCCTTTACCCGACATCAGGGTGTACAAAGGGCGCACGATACGGGCTGCTGAGGGGAGGAAACGGTGGTAGAAGTTCACCATACCAATGAACTCCTGCAGGCCTTTGACCATGTTGGGCCGGGCAAAGTGGCGGATTGCGTCTACCTTGGCGGGCAGAGGTGTTGCCCCGTCTTTGGTAATCCTGTGGCCCAGGAAGTCAATGGTATCGAGACCGAACTGGCATTTGGCCGGGTTGATCGTGAGGCCGAAATCATTCAGGCGGGAGTAGAGCTGGCGGAAGTGGGACAGATGCTCCTGGCGACTACCGCTGGCTATAAGGATGTCGTCCAAATAGATGAACGCAAAGTACAGGTCGCGTCCCACTGCATCCATTAGCCACTGGAACGTCTGTGCGGCATTCTTCAGGCCGAACAGCATTCGGAGGAACTCGAACAGGCCGAACGGGGTGATGAGTGCTGTTTTGGGGATGTCTTCGGGGTGCACCGGGATTTGATGGTATCCCCGGACGAGATCTACTTTGGAAAAGATTCTTGCCCCGTGCAGGTTTGCTGCAAAGTCCTGTATGTGCAGCATGGGGTAGCGGTCTGGAGTTGTAGCCACGTTCAGTCTGCGGTAGTCGCCGCATGGTCTCCAACCCCCGGCTGCTTTGGGCACCTTGTGCAGGGGGGAGGCCCATGGGCTGTCAGACCTCCGTACGATCCCCAATTCCTCCATCCTCTTGAACTCCTCCTTCGCCAGGCGGAGCTTTTCGGGGGGGAGCCTTTGTGCGCGGGCGTGGAGAAGTGGTCCCTGGGTCGGAATGTGGTCCTGTACCCCGTGTCTGAGCATGGGTGCCGTGAACTGCGGTGTCAGAATCGATGGGAAGCCCACCAGGAGTCTGGTGAATTCGTTGTCCAACAGCGTGATGGAGTCCAGGTGTGGGGCCGGCAACTTGGCTTCACCCAGGGAGAACGTCTGGAAAGTCTCGGCATGTACCAGTCTTTTCCCTTGCAAGTCGACCAGCAGGCTCTTGAGCTCGCAAGAAGTCCGCCCCCAGGAGTAGTTGGGCCACCGCAGCCAGTGTGAAGTCCCACGTGAACTGGCTGGCACCGAACTGCAGCTGCACTGTGCGGGTGCCGTAGGTCCGTATCGTGCTGCCGTTTGTGGCCCTCAGGGTGGGTCCTGGCTTCCTGTTGTGGGTGTCGTACCCCGTTGGGGGCAAGATGCTGATTTCCACTCCGATGTCGACCAAGAAGCGGCGTCCCGACTGTTTGTCCCAGACGTACAAGAGGCTGTGCTGGTGGCCAGCCGTCATAGTCATTAGCAGCAGCTGGCCCTGGCCCTGGCAGGGCGGGCGACAACGGCGGGCTTTTGTGCCCCACCGCTGGTGGTAGAAACACCACTGTTCAATGGCCTCCTCACTCCTGCCTCTGTGTTGTGTGCAACCCACTGCCGGGCCTGGTCTGGTCCGCTGTTGGGTGCGTGGCCTGGTAATCTGACCAACGGATGCCACGCTCTCCCTCTTGGCTTTCCACAGCACGTCTGCCTGGGCCGCCACCTTCCGGGGGGTCGCTGAAATCTGTGTTGGCCAGCAGCAGATGTATGTCCTTGGGCAGCTGCTCTAGGAACGCTTGCTCGAACATGAGGCAGGGCTTGTGTCCGTCAGCCAGGGCCAGCATCTCGTTCATCAATGCTGATGGCAGCCTGTCTCCCAAACCGTCCAGGTGAAGCAGGCGGGCACCCTGCTCACGCCGTGAGAGGGCAAAGGTCCCAATGAGCAGCGCTTTGAATGCTTCATATTTGCCTTCTTCCGGGGGCGACTGTATGAAATCCGCAACCTGGGCAGCCATCTCCTGGTCAAGGGCGCTCACCACGTGGTAGTAACGCGTGGAATCAGAAGGTATCTGCCGAATCTGGAACTGGGCTTGTGCTTGGCTAAACCACACGCGTGGTTGCAGCGTCCAGAAAGTCAACAGTTTTAGCGAAACTGCGTGAACAGATGAAGAGTCGGTCATCTTTGGTCCAAATCCCATTTGGACCGTCGGGGTCACCAATGTAGCGATGTGCTACACACAGCGATGAAACAACGACACACAGTCGGTAAGCCATTTCGAGACAAGTTTATTCAAACTTCGCGGCGCTGGCATTTAATCCTTAGCGCCAGCCCTCTCCGGGCGGAAATGACGTCAGAGGTGCATTACCAAAGTGCCCCTCCCCCCCCCGCACGCTGGCTATTTGTGAGCCGGTTCGCCTGCGCAGAAAGTGGGTCGCCGCACTACCGTATTTTCCTTGCTAAATGTGTTTTTATACATAGTAAGACTATTCGTTACTCCAATAACTACGTATACAGCAGGTCCATCGCATCAGTGAGCTGCTCATTGTTTGGAGTCGTTCAAAGAAGGTCAGCCAGCCCAGCAGGCCTGGGGACTCGAGTCAAGCCATCGTTGGAGAAGCTGGATTGGGTTCAGAAGAGCTGACCTGGGCGCAGACCGTGCTGCTGCCCGCTACTCGAAGGCACTGGAGCTGGGGCTTTTGAGATGGCGCAAAGGTAGCCGTGGCTATCTCGGATGGTTCTTTCGCGATCGCAAGACCCTGCTGGACATTGATTGCCGTAGGCCTGCTGCCCTTGTTTGGTGGGGAGACAGGCGGCGAGGCAGCAGTGTCACCTCAGTTGTAGCTAGGACTAGGCCTCAGTCTTCAGGCATGTGTTGTTGCATGGGGTCCTGGCTCAGTTGAGGAGTTGGGGGTGGTGGCCTCTCCTGCCAGTGCTGCTGCCCCCAGTGGTGGATCTGCAGAATTACAGGCTGGTCAGCCAGGAACCATCAATTTGCGGGACTTGTCACCCAGGAACTTCATCTAAAAATTTGTTTTTTTTACATGACTATGTTCTTTTTTTTCCCCCCTTTCCTGTTATTTTGAATGCCCATGCATGTTTCTGCTCCTTGGCCCCAGAGGAACGCTGTCTTATTTGGCTGTAATCATAAACAGGAAAATCTGCAGATGCTGGAAATCCAGAGCAACACATGCAAAATGCTGGAGGAACTCAGCAGGTCGGGCAGCGTCTATGGAGAAGAGAACAGTCAACGTTTCGGGCCGAGACCCTTCAGCAGAACTGGAGAAAAAATGCAAAGGATTAGATTTAAAAGGTAGGGGAGGAGAAGGTGAAACTGGGAGGAGGAGAGGGTAAAGTTAGGAGCTGGTAAGTTGATTGGTGAAAGAGATACAAAGGTGGAGAAGGGGGAGTCCGATAGGAGGGAACGGAAGGCCTTGGAAGAAAGAAGAGGGGCGAGGAGCACCAGAGGGAGGTGATGGGCAGGTAAGGAGATGAGGTGAGAGAGGGAAAAGGGGATGGGGAATGGTGAAGGGGGGGCATTATCAGAAGTTCGAGAAATTGATGTTCATGCCATCAGGTTGGAGGCTACCCAGACAGAATATAAGGTGTTGTTTCTCCAGCCTGGGTGTGGCCTCATCGTGACAGTAGAGGAGGGCATGGATTGACATGCCGGAATGGGAATGGGAAGTGGAATTAAAATGGCCACTTGATGATACCGCTTCTTCAGGCGGACGGAGCGTATGCGCTCGGCAAAATGGTTTCCCGATCTCCATCGGGTCTCACCGATGTACAAGAGGCCACACCAGGAGTGCCAGACACAACAGACTCGCGGTCATGTACAAACTCCCTACAGGCAGCAGGTCGCTGGTACTGTAATCTGCTGTGCTAACCACTATGCTACCTGGCCAACCCTTTCTGTCCATAGCTGCGGCCTGACCTTCTGAGTCAAGAAGGTCTGACCCTCCAGAACTCTATGAGTGTTCCTTAAGATTTCCAGCATCCACAGGATCTCTTGTGTTGATGATTCACAGTCAGTGGCGTTGCTGATGGATGAATAATGGCAGACCACCATTAGAGGTAACGGTTCCTCTTCTCTGAAGGCTGGTTATCTCCTCCAGAGAGGGCAGATGTCCTTGAGATCACATCTCCAACTGCACTGGAGCATCGGCTGTGATATTTGCCGCAAGTTGGACTATTAGACAATAGACAGTAGGTGTGGGAGTAGGCCATTCGGCCCTTCTAGCTTGCACTGCCATTTTGAGATCATGGCTGATCAATTACTATCAATACCCGGTTCCTGCCTTGTCCCCATATCCCTTGATTCCCCTATCCATAAGATACCTATCTAGCTCCTTCTTGAAAGCATCCAGAGAATTGGCCTCCACTGCCTTCCGAGGCAGTGCATTCCAGACCCCCACAACTCTCTGGGAGAAGAAGTTTTTCCTTAACTCTGTCCTAAATGACCTACCCCTTATTTTCAAACCATGCCCTCTGGTACTGGACTCTCCCAGCATCTGGAACATATTTCCTGCTTCTATCTTGTCTAATCCCTTAATAATCTTATATGTTTCAATCAGATCCCCTCTCAATCTCCTTAATTCCAGCGTGTACAAGCCCAGTCTCTCTAACCTCTCTGCGTAAGACAGTCCAGACATCCTAGGAATTAACCTCGTGAATCTACGCTGCACTTCCTCTGCAGCCAGGATGTCCTTCCTTAACCCTGGAGACCAAAACTGTACACAATACTCCAGGTGTGGTCTCACCAGGGCTCTGTACAAATGCAAGAGGATTTCCTTGCTCTTGTACTCAATTCCCTTTGTAATAAAGGCCAGCATTCCATTAGCCTTCTTATGAGTTATAGACAATAGACAGTAGGTGCGGGAGTAGGCCATTCGGCCCTTCTAGCCAGCACCGCCATTCACTGTGATCATGGCTGATCATACACAATCAGTACCCCGTTCCTGCCCTCTCCCCATATCCCTCGACCCCGCTATCTATAAGAGCTCTGTCTAACTCTCTCTTGAATGCATCCAGAGACTTGGCCTCCACTGCCTTCTGGGGCAGAGCATTCCACATATCTACCACTCTCTGGGTGAAAATGTTTTTCCGCATCTCTGTTCTAAATGGCCTACCCCTTATTCTTAAACTGTGGCCTCTAGTTCTGGACTCACCCATCGGCGGGAACATGCTTCCTGCCTCCAGTGTGTCCAATCCCTTAATAATCTTATATGTTTCAATCAGATCCCTTCTCATCCTTCTAAATTCCAGTGTATACAAGCCCAGTTGCTCCAATCTTTCAACATATGACAGTCCCGCCATTCCGGGAATTAACCTTGTGAACCTACGCTGCACTCCCTCAATAGCAAGAATGTCCTTCCTCAAATTTGGAGATCAAAACTGCACACAGTACCCCAGGTGGGGTCTCACCAGGGCCCTATACAGCTGCAGAAGGACCTCTTTACTCCTATACTCAATTCCTCTTGTTATAAAGGCCAGCATGCCATTAGCTTTCTTCACTGCCTGCTGTACCTGCGTGCTTGCTTTCATTGACTGATGTACAAGAACACCTAGATCTCGTTGTACTTCCCCTTTTCCTAACTTGACTCCATTTAGATAGTAATCTGCCTTCCTGTTCTTGCGACCAAAGTGGATAACATCACATTTATCCACATTAAACTGCATCTGCCATACATTTGCCCACTCACCCAACCTGTCCAAGTCACCCTGCATTCTCATAACATCCTCCTGACATTTCACACTGCCACCCAGCATTGTGTCATCGGCAAATTTGCTAATGTTACTTTTAATCTCTTCATCTAAATCATTAATGTATATTGTAAACAGCTGCGGTCCCAGCACCGAACCTTGCGGTACCCCACTGGTCACAGCTTGCCATTCTGAAAGGGACCCGTTAATCGCTACTCTTTGTTTCCTGTCAGCCAGCCAATTTTCAATCCATGTCAGTACTCTGCCCCCAATACCATGTGCCCTAATTTTGCCCACTAATCTCCTATGTGGGACTTTATCAAAAGCTTTCTGGAAGTCCAGTTACACTACATCCACTGGCTCTCCCTTGTCCATTTTCATAGTTACACTCAAAAAACTCCAGAAGATTAGTCAAGCATGATTTTCCCTTCATAAATCCATGCTGACTCAGACTGATCCTTCTACTGCTATCCAAATGTGTCGTAATTTCCTCTTTTATAATTGACTCCAGCATCTTTCCCACCACTGACATCAGGCTAACCGGTCTATAATTCCCTGTTTTCTCTCTCCCTCCTTTCTTGAAAAGTGGGACAACATTAGCCACCCTCCAATCAGCAGGAACTGTTCCTGAATCTATAGAACATTGGAAAATGATTACCAATGCGTCCACAATTTCTAGAGCCACCTCTTTAAGTACCCTGGGATGCAGACCATCAGTTCCCGGGGACCTATCAGCCTTCAGACTCAACAGTCTATCCAACACCGTTTCTTGCCTAATATAAATTTCCTTCAGTTCATCCTTTACCCTAGTTCCTTTGGCCATTATTACATCCGGGAGATTGTTTGTGTCTTCCCTAGTGAAGACAGATCCAAAGTACCTGTTCAACTCGTCTGCCATTTCCTTGTTCCCCATAATAAATTCACCTGTTTCTGTCTTCAATGGCCCAATTTTGGTCTTAACTATTTTTTTGCTATTCACATACCTAAAGAAGCTTTTACTATCCTCCTTTATATTCTTGGCTAGTTTACCTTTGTACCTAATTTTTTCTTGGCATATTGCCTTTTTTGTTATCTTCTGTTGCTCTTTAAAAGCTTCCCAGTCCTCCAGTTTCCCACTCATCTTTGCTATGTTATACTTCTTCTCTTTTATTTTTATACTGCCCTTTACTTCCCTCATCAGCCACGGCCGCCCCTTACTCCCCTTAGGATCTTTCTTCCTCTTTGGAATGAACTGATCCTGCACCTTCTGCATTATTCCCAGAAATACTTGCCATTGTTGTTCCACTGTCTTCCCTGTTAGGGTATTGTTCCATTGAACTTTGGCCAGCTCCTCCCTCATAGCTCCATAGTTCCCTTTGTTCAACTGTAATACTGACATATCCGATTTTCCCTCCTCCTTCTCAAATTGTAGGTTAAAACATATCATATTATGGTCACTACCTCCTAATGGTTCCTTTACCTCGAGATCCCTGATCAAATCTGGTTCATTACACAACACTAAATCTAGAATTGCCTTCTCCCTGGTAGGCTCCAGTACAAGCTGTTCTAGGAATCCATCTCGGAGGCACTCCACAAACTCCCTTTCTTGGGGTCCAGTACCATTCTGATTCTCCCAGTCTACTTACATGTTGAAATCCCCCATGACAACTGTATCATTACCTTTGCGACATGCCAATTTTAACTCTTCATTCAACTTACACCCTACATCCAGACTGCCGTTGGGGGCCTGTAGATAACTCCCATTAGGGTCTTTCTACCCTTAGAATTTCTCAGTTCTATCCATACTGACTCTACATCCACTGATTCTATGTCCCCCCTCGCAAAGGACTGAATATCATGCACAAAGGTGACAATTTTGTGACCCGCAGAGGAAGGCGGTGTTGTTGCAGTGTGACGCTCTTTCCCACAGTCGCCATCAGGTAGAAGGTACAGGAGCCTCAGGACTCACACCACCAGGTTCAGGAACAGTTACCACCCCTCAACCATCGGGTGCTTGAACTAAACTACTTGAGATGTTCCCACAACCAAAGATCTCACTTTAATGACTCTTTATCTCATGTTCTCGTTACTCATTGCTATTTATTTATATTTGCATTTGCACAGTTTGTTGTCTTCTGCACTCTGGGTGATCTTTCATTGATCCTGTTTTAGTTACAATTCTATAGATTTACTGAGTATGCCCACAAGAAAATAAATCTCAGGGTTGTATATGGTGACATATAGGTACTCTGATTACTTTGAACTTTTGGACTGACCGCTACCTTGCTGAGGCCAGGAGGCAACTCTCAGACACCTCCTCATACCTACCCCTTGAAGAGGACCCCACTATGGATCATCAGAAATCTGTCTCTAATACCATCACTGACTTCATCGACTCTGGAGAAGTCCCATCCGCTGTCACCAAACTCCTAGTTCCCTTACCCAACACTGCTCGCTTCTACCTCCTAGCCAAGATCCACAAACTGGACTGTGAGGGTAGGCCCATTACCTCTGACTCCTCCTGTCCCACTGAACTCATGTCCTCATACCTCAACTCCATTCAATCCCCCTGATTCAGTCCCCTCCCACCTACATCAGTGATGTTTTTCATGCCCTCAATCTCCTCAATAACTTTCAATTCCCTGGCCCATCTCATTTTCACCAAGGAAGGCCAGTCCCCATGCACACTTCTATCCCCCATCAACAAGGCCTTAGAGCTCTCCACTTCTTTCTCAATAAAAGGCCAAACAATTCTCCTCCTCCTTCTCACCCTCAGCAATTTCTCCTTTGGCTCCTCCCATTTTATCCAGACTCGAGAGGTAGTCATGGGCCCCAGCTGTGTCTGATTTTTGTTGGCTACATAGAACAGTCCCTGTACAAATATAGAAACGCCCAACAGTGGTGGGAATGAACATTACAGCTCGGTAGCTTAGTGGTTAGCACGATGGTTTACAGTACAGGTGACGCGGATTCAATTCCCACCACTGCCTCTAAGGAGTCTGTATGTTCTCCCCTTGACTACATGGGTTTCCTCCAGGTGCTCCGGTTTCCTCCCACCGTCCAAAGATGTATACTAGGTTAATTGGTCATTGTAAATTGTCCAGTGATTAACTCTACTGCACAGGTTTCCTGACATCGGTGGAAATGATGGGCAGCCACCAGGAACAGTGTACGAGGCATGCTCTTCACTGCATCTTGGTACATGTGACGATAACAAACCAATATCAATATCAATTCCAATACCATTATCAATTCAATACCAGTATCAATTCCAATACCAATATCAATAACAATTCCAATACCAGTATCAATTCCAATACCAATACCAATATCAACACCAATACCAATATTAATACCAATTCCAATACCAATACAAATTCCAATTCCAATATCAATAACAATTCCAATACCAGTATCAATTCCAATACCAATTCCAATATCAACACCAATACCAATATTAATACCAATTCCAATACCAATACAAATTCCAATTCCAATATCAATACCAATTCCAATACCACTTCCAATATCAATACCAATTCCAATATCAATGACAATACCTAATAAGATATTTATGGACTTTTATTCTAATCTTTATAAATCTGAATTCTTTAATGGTACTATTACTATGAATAAATTTTTGTAAAGGTTAAACATACCTCAAATTTCAATTCAAGATGCCGATATGTTAGATGCACCTATTAAACAAGAGGGGATAGCCAAGGCTATATCCTCTATGCAATTAGGTAAAGCTCTGGAACCTGATGGTTATACGGTAGAATTTTACAAGACCTTTCATGAAATGCTTATACCACATCTTCATCAAACGTTTACCGATTCTACATCCTCTGGGAACCTTCCTAAAACTTTTTATGAAGCACTAATTTCATTGATTCCAAAAAAAGGAAAAGACCCACTGGAATGTGTATCCTATAGACCTATTTCTTTACTGAATGTAGATTTTTAAATCCTCTCTAAGATTCTAGCAAATAGGCTTGAGATTATCTTGCCTAATGTTATCTCAAATGATCAAACAGGATTTATTAAAAATAGGTACTCACATTTTAATATTCGAAGATTATTAAATATCATTTATTCCCCCTCAGCCAAAGAATCGGAATGTATTGTATCTTTGGATGCAGAGAAAGCTTTTGATAGGGTGGAGTGGCCTTATCTATTCCAGGTTTTGAAGAGGTTCAATTTTGGTCCAGGATTTATTTCCTGGATTAAATTGATTTATCATGCCCCAGTAGCTGCGGTTTTAACTAATAATGAAAAATCTCCTTACTTTAGATTATATAGAGGTACCCGTCTGGGTTGTCCCCTCAGTCCTTTATTATTTAATTTGGCTTTAGAACCACTTGCTATTGCTCTTAGGGATTCTAATTCTGTGCAGGGTATTAGGAGAGGGGATAAATTACATAAGGTTTCGTTATACGCGGATGATTTATTAGTTTACATTTCAAATCCTAAGAAATCTATTCCTTCTATGCTATCTACATTTAGGGAATTTGGTACTTTTTCTGGATATAAACTTAATTTACATAAAAGTGAATTATTTCCTATTAATAATTATTCTGATTATTATGATCAAATACCTTTTAATATTGCCAAAAACCATTTTACTTACCTTGGTATCAAAATTACAAAAAATTTTAAAGACCTATATAGGTATAATTTCTTCCCTTTAGTTGAATATACTCAACAGGTGCTTTCTAAATGGTCACCTATGTCGATGTCATTGATAGGTCGAATAAATGCTATAAAAATGGTTATTCTACTGAAATTTTTATATATATTTCAAGCAGTTCCCTCTTTTGTTCCAAAAACATTTTTTGATAAAATAGATTCTCTGATTTTGTCTTATGTTTGGAATAATAAAAGCTCTAGAGTGAATAAACTTTTATTGCAAAAATCAAAAAAAGATGGAGGACTGGCTTTACCAAACTTTAGATTTTATTATTGGGCAATTAGTATTCGTTATATTACTTTTTGGATTTATGATATAGATGACCAAGATCGCCCTTCATGGTTACAGTTGGAGGAAGATTCAGTAATGGGGTTTTCGTTAACTTCTTTATTAGGAGCTCTTCTTCTGTTTTCGCTCTCCAGAATAGGTAGACAAGCTCTCAAACCTATTGTTAAACATACTTTAAAAATTTGGTTTCAATTCCGTAGATTTTTTTGAATTAAATGATTTTTTACTTTCTAGTAATATTTATTCTAATTTCTTTTTTAAACCATCAACTTTGGATAAGGCTTTTTTAACATGGAAAATTAAGGGAATAAAAACTTTTTTAGATTTGTTTTTACAAGACTGTTTAATGTCTTTTTCACAGTTAATGGATAAATATGATATCTCTAATACACATTTTTTCAGGTATTTACAGGTTAGGAATTTTTTACGTGATTTTTTACCGAATTACCCCTTGGTCTGCTCTTCAAATTTGGCTTATGTTATTTTTCAGTTTAAACCTTTTCAAAAACAATTAATAGCTATCATTTATAAACAGTTAATGAATGCTCGCATGTCGCCTAATGATAGGGTTCAACGCACCTGGGAAGTAGAACTTCAACATTCACTTTCAGATAATCAATGGAGTAAAATTTATTATTTAGTCAATAATTCATCTATCTGTGCACGCCATATCTTAATTCAGTTTAAGATAGTACACAGGGCCCATATGTCCAAAGATAAATTGGCGCATTTTTTTCCTAATATAAGCCCTATTTGTGACAGATGTAACGTAGAAGTGGCTACTCTAACTCATATGTTTTGGTCATGTGTAAGTTTAAATAATTTTTGGAGGGATGTGTTTGGAATATTATCTAAAGTTATAGATATGGATGTTCAACCTAATCCACTTACAGCAATTTTTGGGATTATTCCAGAGGAAGCAAGCAAAGTGTCTGCATCCGCCCAACATGTGATAGCTTTTTCAATTTTACTGGCTAGGAGAGCTATTTTGCTACATTGGACAGAATTTAACCCACCTACTGTTTTCTATTGGCTCTCCTCCATTATGTCATGTCTAAGCTTGGAGAAAATTAGAAGTCGGACATTTGATACATCCTTTAATTTTGAACAAGTCTGGCGACCCTTTATTCAATATTTTCACATGATTTAATTTTATTTATTTATTTATTTTTCTTTATTCTCTTTGGGGAAAATCCTTATTAATGAAGGTTCAGAGATGACTGGAAGGATGTCTTTTTCTCTCTTTTTTTTCTAATTTTATCCTCAATTGGACTGCCCAATCTTTCTTTTTCTTTCCTTTTTTTTCTTTCTCTTTTTTTTTGTTTCAGTTTAGTTAGTGGAGTTTTTTTTTCTTTATCAATAAAATTCCTGATCTTTTTTTTATGATTGCTGTGAGGAGTTGTAGTTTTTTTTGCCCATTGTATATATAACAGCATAATATTTTACCTATTTGATTTTGACATTATATACTTTCTGTTTTTACTATTGCTGTTTATATGTCTTTTATATTATCTACTTGTTAAACTCCTCTTTTGATTTGTATATTCTTTATTTGAAAATCAATTAAAAATATTGAAAAATGAAAATGAAATGACAATTCCAATATCAATACTAGTTCCAATATCAATACCAGTTCCAAGTCCAATACCAATTCCAATATCAATACCAATTCCAATTACAATACCAATTCCAATATCAATACCAATTCCAATTACAATACCAATTCCAATATCAATACCAATTCCAATATCAATGCCAATTCCAATACCAATTCCAATATCAATACCAATTCTAATATCAATACCAATTCCAATTCCAATACCCATTCCAATATCAATAACAATTCCAATATCAATGCCAATTCCAATACCAATTCCAATATCAATACCAATTCCAATATCAATACCAATTCCAATACCAATTCCAATATCAATACCAAGTCCAATATCAATACCAATTCCAATATCAATGCCAATACCAGTATCCATACCAATTCCAATACCACTATCAATAGCAATAATGACACAAATATTAACATCACTATCAATATCAATACCAATTTCAACACCAACATTAATACTACTATCAATATGAATACCAATGTCAATACAAATATCAACACAAATACTGACAGCAATATTAGTACTGTGTGCAGTTTTGGTCACCGAATTTGGTCACAGGAAGGATATTAATAAGGTTGAAAGAGTGCAGAGAAGGTTAACAAGGATGTTGCCAGGACTTGAGTTACAGAGAAAGGTTGAATAGGTTAGGACTTTATTTCCTGGAGTGTAGAAGAATGAGGGGAGACTTGATAGAGGTGTATAAAATTATGATTGGTATAGATAGAGTGAATGCAAGTAGTCTTTTTCCACTGAGGCTAGGGGAGAAAAAAACCAGAGGACATGGGTTAAGGGTGAAGGGGGAAAAGTTTAAAGGGAACATTAGGGGGAGCTTCTTCACACAGAGAGTGGTGGGAGTGTGGAATGAGCTGCCAGATGAAATGGTAAATACGGGCTCACTTTTAACATTTAAGAAAAACTTGGACAGGTACATGGATGAGAGGTGTATGGAGGGATATGGGCCAGGTGCAGGTCAGTGGGACTAGGCAGGAAAGTGGTTTGGCACAGCCAAGAAGGGCCAAAAGGCCTGTTTCTGTGCTGTAATGTTCTATGGTTCTATGGTTCTAATTTTTTAGAATAAAGAACACAATTATATCAAGAATAAGCAAAGTCCATTTCAGTGCAAAGTGATGAAAGTGGTGATGGAGTTGTTAAACTGAGATAGTGATCAGGTTTGTGCTGGTCGGTCCGAGAACCAAACGGTTGAAAGGAAATAGCAGTTCTTGAACCTGGTGGTGGGGGACTTGAGGCTTCTGTACCTCCTGCCCGATGGCAGCTGTGAGAAGGTGACATGGCCTGGACGGTGGGGCGGGGGACTTCAGGCTTGTGTACCTCCTGCCCGACGGCAGCTGTGAGAAGGTGACGGTGACATGGCCTGGACGATGGGGCTTCAGGCTTGTGTACCTCCTGCCCGACGGCAGCTGTGAGAAGGTGACGGTGACATGGCCTGGACGGTGGGGTGGGGGACTTGAGGCTTCTGTACCTCCTGCCCGACGGCAGCTGTGAGAAGGTGACATGGCCTGGACGATGGGGCTCTTTGATGGTGGATGTCACCTCCTGTAGATACCACCGATGGTGGGGAGGGAGCTACCCGTGACATACTGGGTTGAGTGCACGACTCTCTGCAGCCTCTCACGTTTCTGCGCATTCGAGTCGCTGTAACAGGCCACGATACACCCAGTCAGGAGACCTTGAACAGTACATCTGCAGAAGTCTATTACAGAGTTCATTGACTCTGATCAATGAGAGGTTTGGATGGGTACGTGGATGGGAGGGCTATGGTCCCATGCAAGTCAATGGGAGTAGGCAGTTTAAATGATTCACCATGGATTAGATGGGCTGAAGGGCCTGTTTTTGTGCTGTATTTTTCTATGTCGGACCTCCTTAACCTTCTAATAAATATATGTCCTACCATTTACACCACCCGCGTGCAAGGATGATCGTCTGGATTATTAGTGTTACCTGTCACGGCTTCCATGATCACAGCATGTCCTGAGATGCTTTCAGCCAGCCAAGTGTGTCTAGGTGGCCACAGGGGGAGTTTGCACTGGCACTCATGTGAAAGTGGGTATCACCCTTGTCTTTGTGTTTTGAGGCTCATGGGCCACACCAGTATAATCCCCGCTTATTTGATCTGGCACCTTTCAGTGCACAGTTCGAAGTTTCCATGCACATGTGACAAGTAAACCTAATCTTTAATCTTTGGTGTTGGTGTTTGCCTGCATTTCTGTTGGCTGTGTGTTCTAAGCCTTTCCTGGTAATGCTCCCCAACTCTTCCTGTGCTACACTGACGACTGCATTGGTGCTGCTTCCTGCACCCATGCCGAGCTCGTCAATTTCATCAACTTCCACCCTGCCCTTAAATTCACTTGGTCCACTTCTGACACTTCTCTTCCCTTCCTCAATCTTTCTGCCTCCATCTCTGGAGACAAAATGTCTACCAACATCTTTTACATAGAAACATAGAAAACCCT
The DNA here is from genome assembly GCF_048418815.1 of Hemitrygon akajei. Taxonomy (NCBI): domain Eukaryota; kingdom Metazoa; phylum Chordata; class Chondrichthyes; order Myliobatiformes; family Dasyatidae; genus Hemitrygon; species Hemitrygon akajei. The sequence goes on from NC_133148.1 coordinate 40,050,419, forward strand.
CAGCACAACACAGGCCCTTCGGCCCACAAAACTGTGTCGAACATGTCCCTACCTTAGAAATTACTAGGTTTACATATAGCCCTCTATTTTTCTAAGCTCCATGTACCTATCTAAAAGTCTCTTAAAAGACACTATCATATCCGCCTCCACCACCGTTGCCGGCAGCCCATTCCACACACTCACCACTCTCTGAGTAAAAAAATACCCCTGACATCTCCTCTGTACCTACTCCCCAGCACCTTAAACCTGTGTTCTCTTGTATTAGCCATTTCAGCCCTGGGAAAAAGCCTCTGACTAACCACAGGATCAATGCCTCTCGTCATCTTTTATAAGCCTACTGATTCCCACAGTTATCTTGACTGTACCTCTCGTCACCACGTTCCCGTAAACACGCCAATCCCTTTTCTCTGATCCTTTGTCTCAGCCGCAGCTGTTCCCAGGATGAGGGTTTACTTTCCAGGACATCAGAGATGTCCTCTTCTTCGAAGAACATCTTTTCCCTTTCTCCGCCATTGCTGCTGCCTTCACCTGCATCTTCTCCATTTCCCAGACGTCATGTTCAGCCCATCTTCCCTCCAGCTCAACAGAGACAGATTTCCTCTCATCCTCACCAACCACCCCACGAGCCTCCGCATCCAACACATCATTCACTGCGATATGTGCCATCTTCAACAGGATCCTCCCATCAAACACATCTTTACCCCCCCCCCCCCACCCCACGTACTGCTTTTCTGCAGGGATCCCTTTGTGATTCCCTTGTTCTACCCATCTCCCCCAACTAATCCCCCTCCTGGGGCCAGTCCCTGCAAACGTCCAACGTACCACCCCTTCATTCAGGCCCCAAACAGTCCCTCCAGGTGAGGCAGCACTTCACCGGTGAATCAGCCCACTGCAGTGGTTCTCAATGTGGGAAATATGGAAACTGGAAAAACAAATAGGCTTGGAACAGGGTCATATTACATCATACGAAAATATTGAATAAATGGTCTCCATATCTTTTCAAATTTAATAGAAGTATCAAATACAACACTTCTAATTTTTTCTAAATTTAGACGTAACATAGTTTGAGAAGTTTGAATTTCCAGCATCAGCAGATTTCCTCGTGTTTGCTCTTTTTCTCGATTGGATTCTGTTCTTTTAAGAGTTTCCCCTGATAAGTGGCTGCCCCAGTTGACCAGAATCCCGGGGCCTCCGCCTGCCGTCCGCTGATGCTGCATCGCAGCTGGTCTGCAGGATACACAGGTCAGGGCAGTACGACGTGGAGGGCCAACTGTTGCCCGTGTAGCAGAATCCCCCCTCTCCACACATCTGATGCCTACGTGTAGACATCCCCGCAGTCTACATGGAATGCAAGCCTGGCCAGTACGATATGGAGAGCGGGCTGTTGCCCAAGTACTAGACTCCCCACTCTCCAGATGAACCCAAAGGAACGCAGAGGCCGATGCAGTTTGGCACCAGTGGCGACACAGGAGCTGCCAGACAGCGTTGAACTCAGCGTTAGGGTCTCCAGATCCGGATTTTTCCCTTGGGGTTTACTCCCCGTGAGTGGGTGTGGCAGCGGAGTTCCAGATTTTCTTCCCCTAAGTGAGCCACCAACCACGGTTGACAAGCCCCAAATGCCCGAAGCGACTGGTTTTAAGGGACCAGTAACCCGCCTTTGCCCCTTCAAATGGTTCTGCTGGGCTTCGTAGCAAAGCCACACGTGAAGGCCAGAGGCTGTTTGAGTTGTGTGCCATTGGGAGCATTTAATAGGCAGTGGGGGAGCTTATCCCATTATCCCCCCCCCCCAAACCCCGCTATTACCAATTCAGGAAGCAGAATCCACTGTAAAAAGATTTCGAGCAACACACACAAAATGCTGGTGGAACACAGCGGGACGAAGGGTCTCGGCCCGAAATGTCGACAGCGCTTCTCCCTATAGATGCTGCCTGGCCTGCTGTGTTCCACCAGCATTTTGTGTGTGATGTTGTTTGGATTTCCAGCATCTGCAGATTTCCTCGTGTTTGCTCGCTAAAAAGAATTCGGTTTACTTTAAGTCGGTCAGTCTTTGAAATGACGAAGAAGTACTTTCAAGCCTGCGAGACAGATTAACTGTCGCAATGTTAACAACTAGTTAAGGATGGTTATTACTTCCCCCACCCCCAGCGGTCAGACTGATCAACTCCCCCCCCCCGCCAGCACTACACACACTTCACCTAGCGCCCGTCACTCGTGCCGTCAGTCCATGTACCTGTCAGCTGGTTGTAACTCTGTTTAACAGAAGGGTACAGAGCAGGAAAGGCCATTCGGCCCACAATGCTGTGCTGAGCCGGCTGAAACGGCCAAACACTAACCCTTACCCACACCACGGAAATATCCCTCCATGTGCTCATCCAAACATCGCTTAAAAGCATCTAATATATTTGAAGAATACGTACACAAGGCTGGAAGAACTCAGCAGGTCAGGCAGCATCTGTGAGAAAAGAGTAGCCAACGTTTCGGGCCGAGACCCTTCATCAGGAGTAAGGCTAATATATTTGCCTCTCCCACCAGACCAGACCCTTTGAACCCACCCCCTCACATTAGACATTTCAACCCTGGGAAACAGATGCTCTCGACCACTCTATCTAATCCATATTGAATTTAAAGGTAAAACTGTAAGTCAAGTCACTTCTATTGTCATTTCGACCATAACTGCTATGTACAGTACACAGTGAAAATGAGACAACGTTTTTCAGGACCTGGGTACAAAAACTAGACTGAACTACACAAAAAAAAACACAGAAAAAAAAGCTACACTAGACTACAGACCTACCCAGGACTGCATCAAGTGCACAAACAGTGCAGGCGTTATAATAAATAACAAACAAGACAATCGGGCAGTAAAGTGTCAGTCCAGGCTCTGGGTATTGAGGAGTCTGGGGAAGAAACTGGTCGGGAGACCAATGCAGGGCGTGACACGGGTACATAATAAATTTAATTACTAAAGGCATTCTGGTGGTTCGGCTAATCTGAAAAGCTACTGGTATGAAATGGCCCAGAAGCTTGCAAGCTCTTGAAACCTCCTGTAAGTATTGTTAGTGTGAGAAGCAGCGGTCAATGTAAGAAACAATGTATGAGACGTCTCCCCAGGGGCCAGGTGGCGTGGAGCCACGAAGTCTGCGAGTTTTAACTGATCTTTCCCAGCGAAGGACAGAGGTCCCGCTCTGCAAAGCAGCGAACCTCCCGGCGAGCTGATGCCGCTGTTTACTCAGTAATTGCCATTCTGCAGTTTTAAAGCGACCGGCGCACGCACGCAATCCTCTCCTGGGGGAGTCGGGTCAGGACGGGGAGGGGGGAGAGAGAGAGAGAGAGCAAAGCCAGGGCGCAAACACGAGAAAATCTGCAGATACTGGAAATCCGAAGCAACACCCACAAAATACTGGAGGGTCCCGATGTTATTCCCCTCCATAGATGCTGCCTGACCTGCTGAGTTCCTCCAGCATTTTGTGTGTGCTGCTCATCTCTTCTCTCCGCCTGCCATTGGGAGCATTTAATAAGTGGTGGGAGTTTATCCTCAATACCCCCCCCCCCCCACGCTAAAACAACCTCAAGGAATCTTAAGAGCAAACACGAGGAAATCTGCAGATGCTGGAAATTCAAACAACAACACACACAAAATGCTGGTGGAACACAGCAGGCCAGGCAGCATCTATAGGGAAAAGCGCTGTCGACATTTCGGGCCGAGACCCTTCGTCAGGAGGGTCCCGATGACGGGTCTCGGCCCGTAACGTCGACTGTTATTCCCGTCCATAGATGCTGCCTGGCCTGGCATTTTGTGTGTGTTGTCAAGGAATCTTGATTTGTCTTTTTGCCACAGATCAATGATGATAGTGCTAACACAAGGAAATCTGCAAATGCTGGAAATTCAAACAACACACACAAAATGCTGGTGGAACGCAGCAGGCCAGGCTGCATCTATAGGGAGAAGCACTGTCGACGTTTCGGGCCGAGACCTGATGAAGGGTCTCAGCCCGAAACATCGACAGCGCTTCTCCGTATAGATGCTGCCTGGCCTGCTGTGTTCCACCAGCATTTTTGTGTGCGATGCTAGTGCTAATAGCCCTGATTCCGACTCTGATTCCGACCCGTTACGGCTGATCCGCCTCAGCTCTGTACCAGTTCCCCAAAGTACTCTGTTTCCCAATCCGTCAAAAAAATTATCACTGCCCCATTATCACAGCAACACCCACAAAATACTGGAGGGTCCCGATGACGGGTCTCGGCCGAAACATCGACTGTTATTCCCCTCCATAGATGCTGCCTGGCCTGCTGAGTTCCTCCAGCATTTTGTGTGTGTTGCTCATCTCTTCTCTCCGCCTGCCATTGGGAGCATTTAATAAGTGGTGGGAGTTTATCCCCAATACCACCCCCCACCCACCCCCACCCCCCCAGCCTCCAGAACACTTTGGGATCGAGAATTCCTAAGGTTCTGTGAGAATTGTTAAGTTCTGTAACTCCAAAACTAATGGAAATAAAGAAAAACATGGGACCAGGAGATAACTTGTCTACATTTGTTTTTACTTTAGACAAGGCGCACACGAATGACACGGCAGCACGATGACGTATGCCACTTACACAGTTTTACATGTAACAGGTAATGAATATTTAAACAAGAATAAACATTTAATCAAACAATACATTCACAATATTACTCAAGTATTACTGAAATACTAAATACACAACAACAACGCACACCAGTTTTAAATGATGGTCCTTTTATCACGTAAATTGGTCTTGATGAAGGGTTTTGGCCCAAAATGTTGCTTTATACCTGCCACCTGAAACCTCTCTTCGTCTGTTAATTCTTCTACATAGATTTATTTATTTATATATTAAATTACAGCCTTTTGGCCCTTCAAGCTGTGCTACCCAGTAACCCCCGATTTAGCCCTAGCCTAATCGGGACAATTTACGATGACCAATTAATCTACCAACCGGTACGCCTCTGGACTGTGGGAGGAAACCGGAGCACCCGGAGGAAACTCGCACGGCCACGGGGAGAACGTACAAACTCCTTCTAGTGTTGACAGCTTGCTGAGTTCCTCTAACACAGGGGTTCAAAGTTAAAAGTACATTTATTATCAAAGAATGTATGCGTGCTACAACCCTGAGATTCGTGTCCTTACAGGCAGCCATGAAACAGAGAAACCCAAAAGACAAGCCCCCATATATATGAAAAAAGACTGTCTAACACCCAATGTGCAGAGAATAAAGTTCCACACCATGTCTTTAGAAAATAACAGAACACGATTACTCATAAAAAGACTGCTGAACGCCCATGAGCAATGAAAGAAAACACATCTGGAAAGATATTTTTGGTATCATAGAACATAGTACAGCACATTACAGGCCCTTCGGCCCACAACGTTGTGCCGACCCTCAAACCCTGCCTCCCATATAACCCATATACATTTCAACAGTTTTGAGTATTAATTCACATCCTCACCCTATTACTGCAATTTTTGGCTTACCAGTGGTGGATAACAGTTACTTATCCCCTTCAGCTCATTGGATGATTGCATTTGTTACATTAATGGCCAGAAGGTCCATTTTATTGAACTGGAAAGAGATTAATCCTCCAGCTACATTCCAATGGTTTCCCCAAACAATATCTTGTTTGAATTTAGAAAAAAAATCAGAAGTGCTAATTTTGACCCTTCGATTAAATTTGAAGAAACCTGGAGACCATTTATTCAACATTTTCATATGAGCTAAATCGACCTTTCCCAAACCTTTTTTATTACCCTTAGATATTTGGATAGAGGAGCAGAGTTATTGACACTACTGTTTATACCTGTTATAATATAATAGCCTAGCTTTGGTTAGTTTAGATTGTAGTCAGTCAGTTTTTGGGGCGGTTTTTTCTTTACTATGTAAATACGGTATGAGTTTGGGAGATGTTATCAATCGTTTGTGATGCACCATCAATAACTCACGCTGAGACTTAGGAAGTGAGATATCGGCTTTTATTGACTGGAAGAATAAACAGCACTACATCCTGGGAAAATGAGGGAGAGCAGCAGCCCACAGTCGCCTTTATACAGGGGTCTGTGGGAGGAGCCACAGGAGCAGTCAGACAGGTATATCTAGTTCACCACAGTTTGTACTTGTATATACTGCCTGATTAACTAGATACTCTCAAGCTCTCTGTATTTCTATTGTTTCTATGCTCTGTTTGAAAATTAATAAAAAGATTTTAAAAGGAAGAAATAAGACACATCATGCGAACAGCGACCACAGGCACGTCGTGCTTCTGAACTGACGTCCGCGAAGAGAGGCCGAGGTGCGTAGTGTGGAAGTCGGCGTCTTGGACCTCCGGAAGTTCGTGCCTGAGGTAGAAGGAGATGAGTTACCATCTTCAAACTTTCTGCATTTTCACTCAAAGAGTTGAACTGCACGTGTATGTAACGAGAGCTGTATAACTCATCTCCTTCTACCTCAGGTCACGAACGTCAATCACCCCTGCTGTGGACCACTTCTACAAAGAAGGGATCCGTATGCTCCACGACCGCTGGACTAAGTGTGGGTGTGTAAGGAGGGGACTATGTTGAAAAATAACTGTGCCGGGTTTTCTAAAATTGACTCATCCTACCTTAGGACACGAACTTATCAATCACCCCTCGTATGCGCGTTATGTGCGGTACTGTGCTTTACACCCTGGTCCTGTCTCATTTGACAGTATACATGTGTATAGTTAAATGACAATAAAGTTGACGTGACTTTATTGATGGATTAAATACAAAGTAACAAGACCGTACATTTAAAATACAGGCAAATTAAAATTAAACTTTATTCCATCAAGACATATCAGTGTGAAGACTGTTGCTTCGCTTGAGTAAGAGCTTTAAACTGTGGGGGGGGGAGGGGGAATCTTTGACAAGGCCACACGTATGTCAAGTTGGATATCCAGTCGCAGGGCTGCTTGATAGTCGGCCATCTACGTTGCACGAGCGTCCACAAACAGGAAGACGATCTATGTTCGATCTAGCCGCGGGTCCAGTAACTGCCGTGAAGAGGTGGTGAACGACAAAGGATGTTTGTAACAACTGTAATGTGATACGAAAATACCTGAGGTGTCCATCGGTGACAAAGTCACAGCTGCTGCTAATATTACCGTGGATTGTCACCTCGTGGAACATTCACAGAGACAGCAGCGTGCCAGATCGCTAAACTTCAGGTAGAGGGTAGTGAAAATAAAGATGTCCGTTTTTTCCCATCCAAGTTAATGGGCAACTATCCATGGGCCCCAGGTTAAGAACCCCTGCTCCAACACACAAAACACTGGAGGAAATCATCAGGTCAGGCAGCATCTACGGAAAAGAGTAAAGAGTCGACGTACTGGGCTGGGGAGAGGGGAGAAAGAGGTTCAAAGTGGGAGGTGACAGGTGAAACCAGGGGGAGGGGCAGGGGTGAAGTAAAGAGCTGGGAAGTTGATTGGGGGAAGAGATTGGGGGCTGAAAAAGGGGGAATCCGATAGGAGGCTATGGAAGAAAGGGAGGGCGGAGGAGCATGGGAAGGAGATACAGTGAGAGAAGAAACAGGAATAAACAACGCTGAAGGAGAGGAGGCGTGGGTAATTACCAGAAATTGATTTTCATGCCATTTACCCAGACAGAATATAAGGTGTTGCTCATTACAACAGAGTGACCTCATTACAACAGTAGAGGAGGCCATGGTCTGATGTGTTGGAAGTAGAATTGAAATGGGTGGCCACCGGGAGATCCCGCCTTTGTGTTTTTTCTAACATTTTATGTTTGTTGCTCAAAATTTCCAACATCTGCAGAAACTCTTGTGTTTACTTAAACTGGTAAATCGGTTTATTATCAATAAACTCTTCTCGGGCTTCCAGCCAGGTACAGATATCAATTATAACAGACGTCTCGGTGACCAACTCTGCCATCTCCATCAGGGATGATGCCCGGGCAGGACTAGTCCAGTGGTATTTATACCCCCGTCGTCCATCCCTCCTGATTGGTTAGTCCTCATCCAATCAGGTTTCTGCTCTTCCACCTTGTTTACAATCAAATTCCAGCTCTTACTTAGAGCAAGACCTCCATCTTTGTTAAAATTATTTTCCTCTAGGTTTATTTCAAAGGCTCCCTTCACCAGGCGATCCCAAAAGCCACTGGCATGGCACAGTAGTTCTGTGCCATCAAAGTCAATCCTATGGCCATTGCGAATGCGATGTTCTGCTGCCGCTGATTTCTCTGGGTAACCCAAACAGATACACCTCCTGTTCTCCTTGAAGTCAGTTTCCACCGCGCGTCCCGTCTGGCCGAGAAGCCCGAGAGGAGTTTGTTCACCGTGTACGTCGGGAGAGCTCCAGATCTCTTTTTGGTTTATTAATGTCCTGTGTACGTTGAAACACTTTGTCTTTCACACCCCAACAGTACAGATCATTTCAGGAGATCGAGGTAGCACAAAGGAGAAGTAGTGATAGAGTGTGGAATAAAGTTTTACGCTTGCAGAAAGACTCAGACAATGAGGCACGAGGCCATAATGAGGTCAATATGACCACGAGGAATGTTCAATCGCCTTATAACAGCAGGATAAAAACCTGGTAGCCTCTCAGGGTGGCAGAGTAACACCTTACATTCTGTATCGGTATCCTACAACCTGTTGGCATTAATATTGATTTTTCCTTCCAATAAAATGTTAACTCTCCCTCCTCTCTTCTTCGATGTCTCACTCTGACCTTTAACCTCTTCGCACCTGCCTATCACCTTTCACCCTCCCTGGGTGCCTACTCCTCCTTCCCTTTCTCCTCCGGTCCATTCTCTGCCCCCTTCAGATTCCGTCCTCTCGAGTCCTTTACCCTTCCCACTCACCTGGCTTCACCTCTCACCTTCCGGCTATCCTCCTTCTCCTCACCCCACCCTTTTATTCCGGCATCTTCCCCCCCCCTCTTCCTTTCCAGTCTTGAAGAAGGGTCTTGGCCTGAAACGTCGACTGCTTATTCATTTCCACAGATGCTACCTGGCCTGACGAGTTCCTCCAGTCTTTGTGTGTGTGTGTGTGTGTGTGTGTGTGTGTGTGTGTGTGTGTGTGTGTGTGTGTGTGTGTGTGTGTGTGTGTGTGTGTGTCTGTCTGTCTGTGTGTGTGTGCTTGCGTGTGTGTGTGTGTGTCTATCTGTCTGTGTGTGAGTGCATGTGTGTGTGTGTGTGTCTGTCTGTCTATCTGTCTGTGTGTGAGTGCATGTGTGTGTGTGTGTGTGTGTGTGTGTTGCTTCAGATCTCCAGCATCTGCAGAATTTCCTGTGTCTAATGTTTTTTTTCCCACTTTCTGCCCGATGGCAGGGGGTAGAAGAGAGAACGTCCAGAGTGTGTGTTGTCCTTGAACATGTTGGCAGTGAGGAGTGTCGTCCGAGTCCATGCAGGGAGGCTGGATTCCGTGATGTGCTGAGCTGCATCCACAACTCTCCGTGGTCACAGGCAGAGCCGTGATGGGTCCAGGCAGCATGTTTTCAATGGTGCATTAATAAAAGTTGGTGAGGCTCGAAGTGGTCATGCCAAATTTCTTTAGCCTGACCTCCAGAGATGGTTACATTTAGTCATGTAACCCTCTTTCATCATTTGAGATTCTTCCTTAGGAGTTTGCAGAGATTCGGCATGACACCAAAAACTTTGACAAACTTCTGTGTATGTGTAGTGGCGAGTGCATTGACTGGCTGGTATGGAAACACAATGCCCTTGAACAGAAAGTCCTACTAAATGTAGTGGATTTGACCCAGAATATCACGGGTAAAGCATTGAGCACATCTACATGAAACATTGTCATAGGAAAGCAGCATCCATCATTGGGGTCCCCCACCTGGTTCAAGAACAGTTACCACCCCTCACCCATCAGGCTCTTGAATAAAAGAGGGTAACTACACTCATTCTGTTAAGATGTTCCCACAAACAATGATCACACTTTAAGGACTCTTTTATCTCATGTTCTCATTATTTACTGCTATTTATTTATATTTGCATTTGCACAGTTTGTTGTCTTCTGCACTTTGGTTGATCTTTCATTCTTCCTGTCATAGTTATCATTCCTGTTATAAATCTATAAAGTCTGCCCGAGTCTGCCCGCAGGAAAATGAATTTCATAGAAACATAGAAGATAGGTGCAGGAGTAGGCCATTCGGCCCTTTGAGCCTGCACCGCCATTCAGTATGATCATGGCTGATCATCCAACTCAGAACCCTGTACCTGCTTTCTCTGCATTCCCCCGATCCCTTTAGCCACAAGGGCCATATCTAACTCCCTCTTAAATATAGCCAATGAACCGGCCTCAACTGTTTCCTGTGGCAGAGAATTCCACAGATTCACCACTCTGTGTGAAGAAGTTTCTCCTCATCTTGGTCCTAAAAGGCTTCCCCTTTATCCTTAAACTGTGACCCCTCGTTCTGGATTTCCCCAACATCAGAAACAATCTTCCTGCATCTAGCCTGTCCAATCCCTTTAGAATTTTATACGTTTCAATAAGATCCCCCCCCTCAATTCAGGGTTGTATTTGGTGACATACACCTGTATGTACTTTGATAAGAAAAATTTACTTTGAACTTTGAACTCGCACCAGCGGCAACATCCGAATGCCCATTTTGTTATGTCCTCTTAGTATTTCAAGATTTGCAAATCATCCTGCATTTAAACTCTAAAGTGTACGGATCTAACTGGTCTAACCATTCTCATCCAGGGTTTAGTCCCATCAGAGCTAGTTTGAAATTGGAGATTGAAGGGTCTTTGATTTAGATGTTAATTCGATGTGGTGGCGTAGGGGTTGACACGATCACCTTGGAACGGCAGCGGTCACAGATCAGGGTTTCATTCCCACTGCTGCCACACTAAAGGAGGTTCAAGATGAGCTTTCTTTGTCAAGGTGCACATCGCAACGTTGAAGCCACATTTAGGGTCAAACCGGTGAAGATGTCAGGGTTGGGGTTAGTGAGTTGTGGACATGCTGGAAGTGTGCCGATATTTGCCGGCTGTATCCAGTCACAACCCACACACTGTGTTGGTCGTCGACTCAAAATAACGCATTGCACTGTTTCGATGTAAACCCGCCAAATGAAACAAATCTTATCTTTTGAATCTACTTTCAATTATAGTCATACAACAGTCAGAGAGTGGTGGATGCCCGGTTTGGTGGTAGAGGCAAATATATTCGAGGCTTTTAAGAGACGTTTGGAGAGGCACGTGGATGTGAGGGAGATGGAGGGATGTGGACACGGTGTGGGTAGGAGGGATTCGATTTTATTTAATGACTGGTTCAGCACAACATTGTGGGCCGAAGGGCCTGTCTTGTGCTGTACTGTTCTATGTTCTCACACAGAACAGATGATTCAGCCCATCTAACCCATGCTGACCATCAAGCACCAATTTAAACATGAATCATCTCTCTCACCATCGTCACGTGCTGTGGGCAGTCATGGTCTTTCCATGACCATGATCATGATCGCGGTCTTTCCTGGCAAATTTTTCTACAGAACTGGTTTGCCATTGCCTTCTTCTGGGCAGTGTCTTTACAAGACGAGTGACCCCAGCCATTATCAATACTCTTCAGAGATTGTCTGCCTGGCGTCAGTGGTCCCATAACCAGGACTTGTGATCTGCATTGGCTGCTCGTACGACCATCCACCACCTGCTCCCATGGCTTCACGTGACCCTGATCAGGGGCTAAGCAGGTGCTACACCTTGCCCAAGGGTGACCTGCAGGCTAGCGGAGGGAGGGAGCGCCTTACACCTCCTTTGGGTGGTATCTCCACCCCACCACCCACAAAAATAAACAAGATGGTGTTCATTGGTTTGGGGGTCTGGTGATGGAAGCCACACTGGATCGCTGAGTGTGGGTCTTCCAGCTCCTGTACCTCCTCCCTGATGGTAGCAACTGCATGCACAACTCTCTGCAGCTTCTTATGATCATGGGCAGAGCAATGGAGAGCAGTGTGGAGCCTCTCGATGCACAGGATGGAAGACAGGCTCAGGCAGTTCCATCACCTGGTGAACTCACCCCACCATCGAGAACATCTCCAGGGAGCAGTCTCTCAGGAGGGCAGCATCCATTATTAAAGACCCCACCACCCAGGACATGCCCTCTTCTCACTGTTACCATCAGATAGGAGGTACAGAAGCCTGAAGGCACACACTCAGCGATTCAGGAACAGCTTCTTCCCCTCTGCCATCCGATTCCTAAATGGACATTGAACCCTTGAACACTACCACACTATTTTTTTAAATATACAGTATTCCTGTTTTTGCATGATTTTTAATCTATTCAATGTACATATACTGTAATTGATGTATTACTACTATTTTACTTTTCTAGATTATGTATCGCATTGAACTGCTGCTGCTAAATTTCACGACGCGTGCTGGTGATAGTAAACCTGGTTCTGATTTGAGAGACGGTGCCTCAGGAAGGCAGCGTTCATCACCCAGGACTCCCGCCATCTGGGACATGCGCTCTCCTCGCTACTAACATCAGAGAGGAGCTACAGGAGCCTAGGGACCCACGCTCCATGTTTCAACAGCAGCTTGTTTCCTCTCTGCCATCAGATTTCTGAATGGACAATGAAACCAAGAACACGGTGGGCACAGTATTGTATTGGTTAGGGCATCGTATGACAGTACAGCACCTCCTTCACCTCAGACAGTTGGAGAAGTTTGGTGTGGGCCCCCAAATCCTAAGAACTTTCTGCAGGGGCACAATTGAGAGCATCCTGACTGGCTGCATCACTGCCTGGTATGGGAACTGTACCTCCCTCAATCGCAGGACTCTGCAGAGGGTGGTGCAGACAGTCCAGTGCATCTGTAGGTGTGAACTTCCCATGATTCAGGACATTTACAAGGACAGGTGTGTAAAAAGGGCCCAAAGGATCATTGGGGACCCGAGTCACCCCAACCACAAACTGATTCAGCTGCTACCATCCGGGAAATGGTACCGCAGCATAAAAGCCAGGACCAACAGGCTCTGGGACAGCTTCTTCCACCAGGCCGTCAGACTGATTAACTCACGCTGATACAATTGTATTTCTATATTATATTGACTATCCTGTTGTGCCTCATATTTATCATAAATTACTATAAAAATTGCACGTTTAGATGGAGATTTTTACTCCTCATGTATGTGAAGGATGTAACTAATAAAGTCAATTCACTTCAATACAGGTGATCCAGGTTCAATTCCCGCCGCTGCCTGTATGATCTCCCCGTGACGGTGTGGTTTCCTCCCACAGTCCAAAGACGTACCGGTTGGTAGGTTAATCGGTTGTTGCAAATTATCCTGTGATTAGGCTCGGGTTAAATCAGGGTTTGTTGGGCAGTGTGGCTTGAATAAAAGTAATAAAAAGTAAGCAGCGCACACAAAATGCTGGAGGAACTCAGCAGGCCAGGCAGCGTCGATGGAAAAGAGTAAACAGTCGACGTTTTGGGCCGAGACCCTTCTCCACATCCCGGCCCGAAACGCCGACTGCACTTTTTTCCGTAGGTGCTGCCTGACCTGCCGAGTTCCTCCAGCGTTTTGTGTGCGTGTGTGCGTTGCTCGGGATTTCCAGCGTCTGCAGGGTTTTTTGTGCTTTTGTTTAAAAAAAAGCGCGAAAGAGGGAATAGGTGAGGTGGAGTTCACGGACTGTTCGGAAATCCGATGGCGGGGAAGAAGCTGTTGTTAGTGAAGCTTTGAGCGTTGGTCTTCGGGTTTGTGTACCCCCTCCCCCTCCCCTGGTGTCAGTAGTGAGCCCCCAGGTTGGGAAGCCCTGTGTCAGGATGTTTTCTAAAAATTGGTGAGGGTGCACCAGGCTCCGTTCGCACTCCGAAGTTGGGCAGAAGGCATCCCTCCAGCAGGTTGGACTACTTTCTAACCAAGGGAACTCCAGTTAATCCGCTCATTTTGACAGTGCCCCAGAGGGGTGAATACTGCAGTGCACATGCTGGACACCATTCCTACGAGCAGACTTTGGGGCTGCTGCTGATGGAGGGGGTGATCACCTGCCAGCTCGTACTCCTTCCGTGGGGCATAGGCACAGAATGAGGCCATTCAGCCCGTCAAAGCCCGCTCCACCATTCCCTCTCAACCCCATTCCCCTGCCTTCTCCCCGTAACTTTTGACGCCCTGACTAAACAAGAACCTGTCAAGCTTTGCTTTAACTATCCCAACGACTCTGCCTCCACAGCCGTCTGTGGCAACTGTCACCAGGTTTGGACGTGGCCCAAGTGTGCAGTAAGAGACAGTGAAGCAGGTCGATAGATCACAGACTTTAATGCCAACAGTGTTAAAGGGGAAAATGAAACAATAAACACTAGGCTGAACAGGGCCATTAACTAAAACTCTGGAAAGGAGAATGAAGCCTACACTGCGGCTGAAAAGAATACCTAAACATTAAACGAATCCCGCGAGTCTTCAGAGTCCGTTGACTCGACCGTCCAACTTCTCAGGCAAGGCCGAATGCAAAACGGCAGCCAAGCGTTGCTGTGTCCAAGTCTCCACAAGCACTGCGACAGGATGAACGGAGTTAGATACCATCACAATGAGATAATAATTACCTGACATGTGCATATTCACAAGCACAATTGCCGTATCTACTGTGCTGCCGAATCCGTGGTTGTGACAGCAACGAATTCCACAGATTCATCCTCTGGCTAAAAAAATTCCTCATCCCTTTCCCCCCCCTCACCTTCTTATTCCGTTGTCTCGCTCCTTACTTCCCAGTCTTGAAGAAGGGTCTCGGCCCGAAACATCAACTGTTTATTCATTTCCACAGATGCTGCCCGACCTGCTGAGATCCTCCAGCATTTTGTGTGTGTGTGTATATGTGGGTATATATCTGTGTGTGTCTGAGTGTGTGTGTGTGTGTGTTAGCATGAGTGTATGTGTGTGTGTGAGTGTGTTAGCATGAGTGTGTGTGTGTCTGTGTGTGTGAGTGTGTCTCTGTGTGTGTTAGCATGAGTGTGTGTGTATCAGTGTGTCTATGAGTGAGTGTGTTAGCATGAGTGTGTGTGTGTCTGTGTCTGTGTGTGTGTCTGAGTGTGTATCTATGTGTGAGTGTGCGTCTGTGTATGTCTGAGTGTGTGTGTGAGTGTGTGTGTCTGTGTGTGTGTGTGTGTATGTGTCTATGTGTGAGTGTGTGTATGTATGTGTGTCTGTGTATGTGTGTGTGTGTATGTCTGTGTGTGTGTATGTGTGTGTCTCTGAGTGTGTGTGTGTGTGTCTCTGAGTTTGTGTGTGTGTGTGAGTCTGTCTGTATATGCTAAGGTTAGCTCCTCCGGAGAGCGCGATGGATACATAACAAACGGCGTTGCACTCTATCCTCCCTCGCCTCAATTGAGGTCGGCGCCGAGTCTGCACACGAAGCCAGCGTGCATGCACAGGTGAAAGAGGACAAATGCAACTTTTCCTGCAGCCTGCATTAATGCAGGGGACGAGAGAAAAACACACACGGGCGGCTCTTTGAAGAGTGGGGCTGAATGCATAAGCGGCGGCGGGATGGGGTCAGCCCGTCCAGCTTGTAAATCTGCCTGTCAGCCCAGGAGCGGAGAAGATCACACGGCGGACTTTTAAAATTTAAATGCCCCTGCAACTTCAGGACTGCGCTCACCCCTCTTCTGCCTTCAGCGCGCTGGACACTGGCATTGGAACAGAAATGGACAGGGTCGCCCCAGAACTCCCCTGCGGCTTCCAGGAGTTCGACGTCTGGAGGGATTATCTGAAGCTGTCGATGAAAGTGGAGGAGATCTGGCGGCGCGACGTCGGAGCGACGGAGGGGGCTCCACCCGCCGAGCCCAGCCCGCCGCCGCCACGGGGAGCCTTCCGGCCGCTCTCCCCCGAGGCTGGCGGCCCGAACAGGGACGGCGACGGCATCTGCGCCTTCTGCCGGCACAACGGCGAGTCGCGCAAGGTCTACTCCTCCCATGTGCTGAAGGCGGACGGGGGGCGAGTGCTGTGCCCCATCCTGCGGAACTATGTGTGCCCCCTCTGCCGTGCCACCGGGGACTCGGCTCACACCCTCAAGTACTGCCTCCTAAACCCCGACAGGCGGTCGCTGTACCGGAGCAACGGGCGCAACTCGGTGGGCAAGAGGTCCAGGCGCTGACCGGAAAGGGGAAAGGGACTCACCTTCTCGAAAGCTGTATCATAAAAAAAGTCTTGTAGATATTCGAGAGAAGGTCGGGGGTTTGCGAATCGGTAAAGTTATTTTAAAGTTCGTTTATATTTATATCGGACTGCTGAAGTCTTTGTTTTAAACTTTATAGAAGTTGTGGGAAATCTTTATATTTCGTCTGGAGACACTGTACAATAAAGCACGTTTCGTTTTGTTTTGAATGCTGTCTGCTTGTTCGGAGCTGGGCGGAGACCCCTGGGGCCGGCGGGGTGTCCCTCCGCGGCATTGCAACAGGCGTTGCCGGTCGGGCAGCCTCCGTGAGGGGGGAATGCACAGTCCATATTCCGGGTCCTGAACACGGGCCTCGGTGCGAAATAACGACTGTTTATTTCAGCTGGGTTGGAGATGTGGAGGGGAAGTGGCCGGCTTAAAGAAGCGAGGGGAAGGAATGGGGCAGGTGACGGGTGGGGTCCATGTGAGGGGAATTATAAGCAGATGGAGGAGGGGAGTGAGGGGAGAGTGACAGAGTCTACGAGGTGATAGGTGGGTCCAGGTGAGGGGAATTATAGGCAGATGGAGGAGGGGAGTGAGGGGAGAGTGACAGAGTCTACGAGGTGATAGGTGGGTCCAGGTGAGGGGAATTATAGGCAGATGGAGGAGGGGAGTGAGGGGAGAGTGACAGAGTCTACGAGGTGATAGGTGGGTCCATGTGAGGGGAATTATAGGCAGATGGAGGAGGGGAGTGAGGGGAGAGTGACAGAGTCTACGAGGTGATAGGTGGGTCCAGGTGAGGGGAATTATAGGCAGATGGAGGAGGGGGAGTGGGAAATGTGACAGTGTCTAGGAGGTGATAAGTGGGTGCAGGTGAGGAGGGTGATGGGCAGATGGAGGAGGGGGAGTGGGAAATGTGACAGTCTGGGAGGTGATGGGTGGGTGCAGGTGAGGAGGGTGATGGGCAGATGGAGGAGGGGAGTGAGGGCATAGTGAGTCTGGTAGGTGATGAGTGGGTGCAGGTGAGGAGGGTGATGGGCAGATGGAGGAGGGGGAGTGGGAAATGTGACAGTCTGGGAGGTGATGGGTGGGTGCAGGTGAGGAGGGTGATGGGCAGATGGAGGAGGGGAGTGAGGGCATAGTGAGTCTGGTAGGTGATGAGTGGGTGCAGGTGAGGAGGGTGATGGGCAGATGGAGGAGGGGGAGTGGGAAATGTGACAGTCTGGGAGGTGATGGGTGGGTGCAGGTGAGGAGGGTGATGGGCAGATGGAGGAGGGGAGTGAGGGCATAGTGAGTCTGGTAGGTGATGAGTGGGTGCAGGTGAGGAGGGTGATGGGCAGATGGAGGAGGGGGAGTGGGAAATGTGACAGTCTGGGAGGTGATGGGTGGGTGCAGGTGAGGAGGGTGATGGGCAGATGGAGGAGGGAGGTGACAGTCTGGGAGGTGATGGGTGAGGAGGGTGATGGGCAGATGGAGGAGGGGAGTGAGGGCATAGTCTGGGAGGTGATGGGTGAGGAGGGTGATAGGCAGATGGAGGATTGGAGTGAGGGGAGAGTGACAGTCTGGGAGGTGATGGGTGGGTCCAGGTGAGTGCGCTAACAGGCGGTGGAGGTAGGGGGTAGTGGGATTTGAGACGTAAGATGGGAGTGGGGGGGGGGGGGGGGGAAGGAGACCTGGTGGGAGAGCTGTGTGACTGGGGGACTGATGTGCTGGATGTGGAGGCTCATGGAGTGATTGGTTCAATGTTCAAAGTGAATGTTATCAAACAACATACACGTCACCATCTACAGCCCTGGGCTGAACTGTCCATCCTCAGTAACACGAGCAGAATGACCTGAGTGCAGAGGAACACAAGCTCTGCACGTCCAAAAGGAAAGAAAGAATAAATACATGAGATGAAGAGTCCTTGAAAGTGAGTCCATAGGTTATGGGAGCAGTTCAGAGTTGGGGCGAGTGAAGTTGTCCCCACGGGTTGATGACCCTGATGGTTGAGGGGTAATAACTGTTCCTGAACCTGGTGGTGTGAGTCCCGTGTCCTCTTCCCTCCCTTACTCTCGTAAAAATGCTACCCCCCCCCCCCCACTTTTCAGTTTCTTTGCCTCTGTTGGATCTGTTCCCAACGTGCAGCATTCCATTGCAGGAAAATGGGGGGGAGGGGTTTCCCTCCCCTCGATTGTTGTGGCAGCTCTCACCCGCATCTCCTCCATTTCCCGAACATCCGGGCTCACCCCAGCTTCCTGCTGCCTTAACACACCCGCTGGTTCACCTCCATTCAGAGCCCTGCACGGTCCCTCTGGGTGAGGCAACACCTCACTCGGTGCTCCCGATGCGGCCTCCTCTACAATGGTGAGACGTGTGGTAGGCTGGACCACCTCATCAAGCACACCCGCTCCGTCCACTTCCGGGTGGCCAAATGTCTTAATTCCGATTCCCATTCTCGTTCCAATATGTCGGTTCGTGGCCTCCTCTTGTGCTAAGACCAACGCCTGATAATCCATCCGGGTAGCCTCCAACCAGAGGGCATGAATATTGGTTTCTGCTTCGGGTAAAAGCATTTCCCTCCCTCACTCCCCCACCTTGACACGGAGGCTTGACTCAGAGAGACGGAGTCTCATAGGTAAACCTTGAAACTGGAGCTAAACAAATGGTTCTAAGCGATCGGGAAACGTTATCCCACAGGAAAAAGACCAACGATCTGGCGACTTATTACAGTATCGTAATGCCTGCACGTGTAGTTTTTTTTTCTGTGTTGTTTTTTTACATAGTTCGGTCTAGTTTTTGTACCGTGTCATGGAACACCATGGTCCTGAAAAACGTCGTCTCGTTTTTACTGTGACTGTACCAGCAGTCATGGTGGAAATGACAATAAAAAGTGACTTGACTTGACTAATGGTGTCACACCAGGGTTCTGAAGCTGCAGGTCTTGATAGAAACCAGGTGTGCTGTCATCAAATTAGCAGCAAATGGGAAATTAACAGTCAGAATCAAGGCACAATCAAAGGAAATTAGGAGCAAGATAGGGAATTAATGACAGTACCCCCCCCATCAAGTCTCCAGGCGATCCACCTGTGCGGATTGTCCCGATGGAAATCACGGATGAGGGAAGGATCCAGGATGAAGGAACGGGGAAGCCAAGAATGTTCCTCCGGGCTGTACCCCTCCCAGTCGACCAGGTACTGGAGACCCCTGCCCCGGCGGTGTACGCTGGGTGGAGGGGGTTGGGCCGGAGGGCAGAAAGGGCTGACAGATACCGGCTTTAACTGGGGAGACGTGGAACGTGGGACGAATGTGCATGGACTTTGGCAGTTTGAGTCTGACCGCCGAGGGGTTGACGACACTCTCAACCTCGAACGGTCCTGGGTAGCGAGGGGCGAGTTTCCTGGCCTCATTCTTGAGGGGAATGTCTTTAGCAGAGAGCCAAAGCTTCTGCCCAGGCCGGTAATCAGGTGCAGGAATCCAATGGTGATCGGCTGTCCTCCGGTTGCGGTCGGCTGAGCGGGGCAGGGCCGCGCGTGTGTCTTCCCAGATTTTGTGGCACCAGCGGAGATGGGCCTGAACAGAAGGCGCAGCGATGCCATCTTCATGAGCGGAGAACAGAGGGGGTTGGTGATCAAGGGAGCATTCGAAGGGAGACTTTCCTTTGGCGGTGCTGACCGGGGGTTGTGGGCGTACTCTACCTAAGCGAGATGGGTGCTCCAGGCAGATGGGTTGTTGGCGGTTATGCAGTGCAGTGCTGGTTAGCTGGCATTAGGGTTAGGGTTTCGTCTGTGGACGAAAGACGGACGACAGACTTACTGAGACCCCAAGGGCTTAACAAAAAGTTCTCCGGATGTGAGAGATGAATTGAGGGCCGCTGTTCAGAAATAATGTCCGAAGGAGTCCTGTGAAGGCGGAAGACGTGATGAACGAGGAGGTCGGCTGTTTCCCGAGCTGTAGGGAGTCTGGGAAGGGCTACAAAGTGCACGGCTTTGGAGAAGCGGTCCACCGCGGTGAGTACGGCAGTGTTCCCCTGTGAAGGGGCGGTCCAGTAACAATGTGAGACTGAGGACGGATAGGGACAGGTAGGGGACGAAGCAACCCAGGTAGGGGTCGATGGGAGGCTTTTCCACAGGCAGAGAGGAAGGAACGGGTGTCAGCATCCATGGAGGGCCACCAGAAATGCCTCTTCAGGAGGGACAGAGTCCGATTGATCCTGGGATGGCAGGCGAAACGAGACGTGTGGCCCCACATTGAACGGAGTCGGGCACAAAGAGGCGATTGGAGGGTCCATTGAGCCTCTGACTATGGCCTCGATCTCCCAGATGAGGGCAGCTACCACACAGGATGGTGGAAGGATTGTCTCGGGGTTGGGGAGGCCCTCCTCAAAATGTATTGACAGGGGAGGGCATCAGGCTTCCCGTTCTTGAACCTTGGACGGGAGAACCTGAACCGGCCAAAAATTAATGCCCAACGGGCCTGGCGGGAATTCAGGCGTTTGGTGGTTTGGAGATATGCGAGGTTCTTGTGATCGGTCCAGACGATAAACGGATGTTCCGCTCCTTCCAGCCAGTGCCTCCACTCCTCAAAAGGAAGTTTGACCGCCAGTAACTCCTGGTCCCCTCGTCGTAGTTCCGTTCAGCGGGGGACAGCGGTGAGAGAAGAAGGCGCAGGAATGGAGCTTTTGGTCAGGGTCTGAACGTTGGGAGAGGACCGCTCCCACCCCAGAGTCAGAGGCATCGACCTCCACAATGAATTGGCGAGAGGGGTCTGGTTGGGCCAGGATGGGAGTGGACATGAAACACCTCTTTAGCTCTGAGAAGGCTGAGTCCGCTTCAGGGGGTCCAGTGGACGGGGGTCGCGGGTGAGGTGAGCTGAGTAAGGGGCACTGCCACCCGGCTGTAATCCCTGATGAAACAACGATAAAAGTTTGCGAACCCCTGAAATCGCTGGAGCTGATCGAGTGTCGTGGGTTTTGGCCACTCTGGATCTTTTCGGGATCCGCTCTCGATGATGCATCCTAAGAGACTGACAGAAGGAATGTGAAACTCGCACTTCTCAGCTTTTACAAAGAGTTTGTTCTCTCAAAGCCTCTGCAGAACCTGAAGACTGCTGGAGAAGATTAGGATGTCATCCAAATAAACAAACACGAAGCGGTTAATAAAATCTCTAAGGACATCGTTTATCAGGGGTTGGAAAACAGCGGGGGCATTGGTGAGGCCGAATGGCATGACCAGGTATTCGAAGTGACCAAGAGGGATGTTGAATGCT
Source organism: Hemitrygon akajei (assembly GCF_048418815.1). NCBI lineage: Eukaryota > Metazoa > Chordata > Chondrichthyes > Myliobatiformes > Dasyatidae > Hemitrygon > Hemitrygon akajei. The sequence continues at coordinate 40,071,756 of NC_133148.1, forward strand.
GTTTTCCACTCATCTCCCTCCCTTCTCCTGACCAGATGATAGGCACTTCGTAGGTCCAACTTGGAGAGGATGGTGGCTCCGTGAAGTGGTTCGAAAGCAGAGTTGATAAGGGGCAGTGGATATTTGTTCTTTACGGTTATGCTATTTAGGCCTCGGTAGTCAATGCAGGGGCTCAGTGAACCATCTTTCTTCCTCACAAAGAAGAAACCTGCGCCAACAGGAGAGGATGAGGGTAGTATGATGCCCACCGTGAGAGATTCATTTAAGTAAGCCTCCATTGCTTCCCTTCCTGGCTGGGACAGGTTGTACAGCTGACTGGTGGGTAGAGGGGCCCTGGGGAGAAGGTCAATAGCACGATCATAAGGGCGGTGTGGGGGCGGGGAAAGAGCCCGTTGTTTGCTGAACATCTCTCCCAGGTCGTGGTACTCTGCTGGAATCTTGGATAAGTCGGGGGGTTTCAGCGGCAGACGAGGTCGCGGTGACTTTCACAGAGGAAAGGGCCGATTGGAGACAAGTGGAGTGGGAGAGCGGACTCCAGCTGGCTACCTTCCCAGTGGACCAATCAATGTGAGGATTATGGCGGCTTAACCAGGGGTACCCAAGAACGATAGGAGCTTGAGGAGAGGAAATTAGGTTAATTGTACCTGTTCCCGATGGTTCCCGGAGAGAATAAGAGACGGGGTGGTGTGCCGTGAGTGACTTGGCCAGAAGTCTACCGTCCAGTGCCCGGGCTTCCAGAGGGGCAAGATATTGCTGAGGTATTGCTGAGATATTGCTGAGATAGTGCCAGATTTTCAGTTCCGCTCCTGGCTACGGATTCAGCACCACCTCCGATTTGGCCTGCGACGGTGGTGTCATCAGCAAATGTGAATTTCCCTTGAGGACAAGGGGAGCCCTTTCCTTGTTCTGATGGAGGGTAGATGGGGGAGCACAAACATGTAGGTAAGGGTGGTGAGAGGAATGGAAACCCTGTTCTTTGAATTTTCCATGTTCCTTTCGACATTCCCCTCCGTAACAAGCTTACAGTGCTGTGCTTGGACTACAGTTCAGCACTTAACGCCATAATTCCCTCCAGGCTCGACAAGAAGCTCAGAGACCTCGGCCTTCACCCTGCCTTGTGCAGCTGGATCCTGGACTTCCTGTCAGATTGCCGGCAGGTGGTAAGAGTGGGCTCCCTCACCTCTGCCCCTCTGACCCTCAACACGGGAGCCCCTCAGGGCTGTGTACTAAGTCAATAGACGATAGACAATAGGTGCAGAAGTAGACCATTCGGCCCTTCGAGCTTGCACTGCCATTTTGAGATCATGGCTGATCATCTACTATCAATACCCGGTTCCTGCCTTGTCCCCATATCCCTTGATTCCCCTATCCATAAGATACCTATTTAGCTCCTTCTTGAAAGCATCCAGAGAATTGGCCTCCATTGCCTTCCGAGGCAGTGCATTCCACACCCCCACAACTCTCTGGGAGAAGAAGTTTTTCCTTAACTTTGTCCTAAATGACCTACCCCTTATTCTTAAACCATGCCCTCTGGTACTGGACTCTCCCAGCATCTGGAACATATTTCCTGCCTCTATCTTGTCCAATCCCTTAATAATCTTATATGTTGCAATCAGATCCCCTCTCAATCTCCTTAATTCCAGCGTGTACAAGCCCAGTCTCTCTAACCTCTCTGCGTAAGACAGTCCGGACACACCAGGAATTAACCTGGTGAATCTACGCTGCACCTCCTCTACAGCTAGGATGTCCTTCCTTAACCCTGGAGACCAAAACTGTACACAATACTCCAGGTGTGGTCTCATCAGGGCCCTGTACAAATGCAAAAGGATTTCCTTGCTCTTGTACTCAATTCTCTTTGTAATAAAGGCCAACATTCCATTAGCCTTCTTCACTGCCTGCTGCACTTGCTCATTCACCGTCAGTGACTGATGAACAAGGACTCCTAGATCTCTTTGTATTTCTCCCTTACCTAACTCTACACCGTTCAGATAATAATCTGCCTTCCTGTTCTTACTCCCAAAGTGGATAACCTCACACTTATTCACATTAAACGTCATCTGCCTAGTATCTGCCCACTCACCCAGCCTATCTAAGTCACCCTGAATTCTCCTAACATCCTCATCATATGTCACACTGCCACCCAGCTTAGTATCATCAGCAAATTTGGTGATGTTATTCTCAATGCCTTCATCTAAATCGTTGACGTAAATTGTAAACAGCTGTGGTCCCAATACCGAGCCCTGTGGCACCCCACTAGTCACCATCTGCCATTCCGAGCAACGCCCATTCACCGCTACCCTTTGCTTTCTATCTGCCAACCAGTTTTCTATCCATGTCAATGTCTTCCCCCCGATGCCCTGAGCTTTGATTTTACCCACCAATCTCCTATGTGGGACCTTATCAAATGCCTTCTGAAAACCGAGGTACACTACATCCACTGGATCTCCCCCATCTAACTTCCTGGTTACATCCTCAAAAAGCTCCAACAGATTAGTCAAGCATGATTTACCCTTGGTAAATCCATGCTGGCTTGGCCCAATCCTATCACTGCTATCTAGATATGCCACTATTTCATCCTTAATAATGGACTCTAGCATCTTCCCCACCACTGATGTCAGGCTGACAGGTCGATAGTTCTCTGTTTTCTCCCTCCCTCCTTTCTTAAAAAGTGGGATAACATTAGCCATTCTCCAATCCTCGGGAACTGATCCTGAATCTAAGGAACATTGGAAAATGATTACCAATGCATCTGCAATTTCCAGGGCCACCTCCTTTAGTACCCTAGGGTGCAGACCATCTGGACCTGGGGATTTGTCAGCCTTCAGTCCCATCAGTCTACTCATCACCGTTTCCTTCCGAATGTCAATCTGTTTCATTTCCTCTGTTACCCTATGTCCTTGGCCCATCCATACATCTGGGAGTTTGCTTGTGTCTTCCTTAGTGAAAACAGATCTAAAGTACTCATTAAATTCTTCTGCCATTTCTCTGTTTCCCATAACAATTTCACCCAATTCATTCTTCAAGGGCCCAACATTGTTCTTAACTATCTTCTTTCTCTTCACATACCTAAAAAAGCTTTTGCTATCTTCCTTTATATTCCTGGATAGCTTGCGTTCATACCTCATTTTTTCTCCCCGTATTGTCTTTTTAGTTAAGTTCTGTTGTTCCTTAAAAACTTCCCAATCATCTGTCCTCCCACTCACCTTAGCTCTGTCATACTTCCTTTTTTTTTTAATGCTATGCAATCTCTGACTTCCTTTGTCAACCACTGTGGCCCCTTTCCCCCCTTTGAATCCTTCCTTCTCTGGGGGATGAACTGATTTTGCACCTTGTGCATTATTCCCAAGAATACCTGCCATTGCTGTTCCACTGTCTTTTCTGCTAGGCTATCCATCCAGTCAACTTTGGCCAGCTTTACTCCCTGTACACCCACGACTGCGTCGCCACCCACAGCTCCAATCTGCTAATTAAATTTGCTGATGATACTACATTGATTGACCATATCTCAAACAATAATGAGGCAGCCTGCAGAGAGGAAGTCATCACCCTGACACAGTGGTGTCAAGACAAAAACCGCTCTCCCAATGTCACAAAAATAAAGGACTACAGGAGGAATGGAGATGGGCTAACCCCTATTGGCATCAATGGATCTGGGGTTGAGAGGGTGAACAGCTTCAAGTTCCTCGACATCCGCATTATCGAGGACCTCACGTGGTCTGTACACACCGGCTGTGCGGTGAAAAAGGCACCTCAGACGGATGAGGAAGTTTGGTATGAGCCTCCAGATTCTAAGAACTTTCTACAGGGGCACAACTGAGAGCATCCTGACTGGCTGCATCACTGCCTGGTATGGGAACTGTACCTCCCTCGATCGCAGGACTCTGCAGAGAGTGGTGCGGACAGCCCAGTGCATCTGTAGATGTGAACTTCCCATGATTCAGGACATTTACAGAGAAAGGTGTGTAAAAAGGATCATTGGGGACCTGAGTTACTATTCTATAGATTTGCTGAGTATGCCCGCTAGAAAATGATTCTCAGGGTTGTATATGGTGACATAGATGTATTTTGATAATTGATTTTCATTATATATCATTAGCACATCAGGAGATTTTGTTATGTCACCAAAGACACGCAAATTTCTACCGTGAAGAGCATTCTAACCAGCATTCTAATGTGTGTGTTTATATACACACATATAAACACGCAAATTTCTATACATACAAACACACACAGTGTAATTCACAGTTTTCTTTTTCTCTCTGTTATGAGGTATTGCATTGTACTGCTGATCCAGCGTCAATAAATTTCCCGACACATGCCGTGGGTATGAGACCCGATTCTGAAAGTAACTTCGGAGTGCGGGGAGCTCGGCGAGACTACAATTCCCAGAGTGCGCCGGGCGCCGCGGACCGGATGTGGACGGGGACGGGGACCCCCCTGGGCCGCGAGGAGCCCGAGGCCCTGGCAACGGGTGCACGCGCCGCGGCGGCCTGTCACTCAGCGCGGGGCGACGCGCTGCGCCGGGGGGAGACTGTGCACGGGGAGAGGTGAGCCGGGCCGGGCGGGGCCGGGGCAGGGGCAGGGGCAGGGGCAGGTTAACGGAACCTCCCGGCCAAAGGGCTGGGGGGGGGGTGGTGGTGGTGGTGGTATCGGGTGGACGGGCCGAACCGCCTGTGTCTCCGCGCTCCGGGGGTTAGGCAGCGTTGCCACCCCGGCTGCCCTCACCTCTGCCCCGGGTCGAGTGCTCCGCTGCCCGTGCAGCAGTCGGACCCTCGATATGGGCCTGCAGGCCGGAGGTGGTGGGCGGCCGCGCAGGTTGACCATGAGGTCGGGACAGGTTGGCTGGAGGCTTTGGCCTTCCTGAATTAAAAGTACCCAGTACATACAGGAGATGGGGTGTTAGGTTGAAGTTGAATGATTCGGTGAACTGTTCCAGCATGTCTGACCAATCTTGTCCAGTTTTCTCGAGGCAGTGGATGCTGTCTACATAGAACAATATAGCGCAGTACAGGCCCTTCGGCCCACAATGTTGTGACGACCCTTAAATCCTACCTCCCATATAACCCCCACCATATATCTGTCTAATAGTCTCTTAAACTTCACTAGTGTATCTGCTTCCACCACTGACTCAGGCAGTGCATTCCACGCACCAACCACTCTCAGAGTGAAAAGCCTTACTCTAATATCCCCCTTGAACTTTCCACCTCTTACCTTAAAGCCATGTCCTCTTGTACTGAGCAGTGGTGCCCTGGGGAAGAGGCGCTGGCTGTCCACTCTGCCTATTCCTCTGAATATCTTGTACACCTCTATCATGTCTCCTCTCATCCTCCTTCTCCTCAAGGAGTAAAGCCCTAGCTCCCTAAGGTCTACATGGATCTCAGCGAGACATTTCACAAGGTGACACACGGCAGGCTCGTCAAGAAGGTTCAGGCGTTCAGGGCGAGGTAGGGAATTGGATGAGAGGCTGGCTTTGTGGGGGAAGCCTCTCTGACTGGAGTACCACAGGGATCTGTTGTTGTTTATCATCTATATCAGTGATCTGGATGGTAACATGGTTAACTAGGTGACATCGCGTTTCGGGGTGTAGTGGACAGTGAGGAACACTGTCGTGGCTTGCAGTGGGGTCTGGACCAGCTGGAAGATGGCAGATGGAATTTAATGCAGACAAGTGTGAGGCGTTGCACTTCGGAGGGACCAACCAGGGTAGGTTTTACACAGTGAATGGTGAGGCACTGAGGAGTGTGGCAGAACAGAGCGAATACAGGTCCATAATTCACTGAAAGTGGCATCACAGGTGGATAGGGTGGTAAAGACAGCTTTTGGCACATTGGCCTTCGTAGATCAAATTACTGAGTACAGGAGATGGAATGTTATGTTGTAGTTGTATAGGACGATGGTGAGGCCTAATTTGGAGTACTGTGTGCAGCTTTGGTCACCTACCTGCAGGAAAGATGTAAATAAGGTTGAAAGAGTGCGGAGAAAATTGACAAGGCGATCGGTAGGATGTGATTACGCTACGGACAGGATCTGCGGGCACCTCGGTGGGATCACAGGACTCTGGTTATGAGGAAAGGTAGGGTAGGCTGGAACTTTTTTTCCTGGAGTGAAGGAGGCCGAGAGGGGGTTCCCAACCTTTTTTATGCTGTGGACCCCAGGTCGGGAACCCCTGTGAGGTTTATAAAACCACGTAGGTTGTAGATAGCACAAAACACACACACACACACACACACACACACACACACACACACACACACACAAAATGCTGGAGGAGCTCAGCAGGTCAGGCAGCGACTGTGGAGGGAAATGAACAGGCAGCGTTTCAGGCCGAGACGCTGAAGGATCTCGGCCCAAAATGTCGACGGACATCTTGACCTGTTGAGTTCCTGCAGCATCTTGTGTGTGTCCAGCATCTGCAGGAACCCTTGTGGCACAGACAGGGTGGATAGTCGAGGTATTCCCCCCCTCTGTTGTAGGGAAGTCTGAAACTGGAGGGCAAAGGTTTAAGCAAGTGATTGTGGTAGTCGCTGTGCCAGGGTTGGACGTTGGCGATGTGAGGTGCTGCAAGGCCGGCTTATTGGCACACTGCGAGAGCAAGGCCTTGAGCCATGGTGTCGCCTGTCTGCAGCCGTCTGGGGGTGAGGGACTTAGACTGTGTTCCTTTCTCTTGTGACGGTGTTAACCGCTGTCTTGTATGGACAGCGGGGGAGTTGTGTCGCCTGTCCAGGGGAGAGGCGTTGGAGCCAGTGCTGCCCCCCCCCCCCCCCCCCCCCCCCAGTGTTTGCTCAGCAGAAGGGAAGCTGCACTGTGTTTGCGGACTCCGGGACTTGGACTGTATTATTTTCTGTTGCTCAGTATGCTTACTGCCTTTGTGCGCGTGCCTTGTGCTGTGTGTGACTGTTGGTACTGCGTTTTGCACTTTGGCCCTGGACTAACGCTGTCCCATTTGGCTGCGTTCATGAATGACAATTAAACTTGAGGTTGAAGATCAGAGGGGAAGGATTTAAACTGGGCACGAGGGGTAGCTTTTTCCACACAGAGGGTGGTGGCCAATTTGACTGGACTGCCAGAGGAAGGGGTAGAGGGTGGGTACAGTTACAATGTTTAAAAGTCATTTAGAAAATTGATGTGGATAGGAAATCCTAGGAGGATACGGGAGAGAAACATTTTGGTCAGGATGGTCCAGTTGGGCCAAAGGGCCTGTTTCCATGCTATGAACATTGTCTGTCACCTGTGGGTGGCAGGGCCATTGGAGGAGCTGCAGGCTTCACTCCTCACCCCAGATGCTGTCCGTGCGGAGTTTGCACGTTCCCCCCTTGACCGTGTGGTTTCCAGTGGATTCTCCGCTTTTTCTTGCAAGTCCCAGGGTTAATTAACTGTTGTAAATTGTCCCTGGGTGAAGCGTAGAATCTGGGGATGGGATTGATCAGAGTGTGATGTGAGAGGAATTGTAAATCTGGAATTAATGAGCTGTACTGATCCTGATCTAACCCTAGCCTAATCACTGGGCAATTTATATTGACCATTTAACCTACCGAGCAGTACATCTTTTATTTCATGTCAGTAACTTCCTCTCGGTTTTCACTACTGTCAGCCATGCAAGTCCCGGGTGGAGACTCAGGAATACCGTCGCACTCAGATGTAGAAGGATTCTTCATTGCTGTTTCTGTAACAATTTTGTTTGACCAGTCGGGTTTGTTGGCCCTGAGCTGAACCCCTGAACCTGGAGGACCAGTGGACACTCTTAGCCTGGCCTCTCCCCTTTGACCTGTTTGTCATGGGCGACCCGACCAAGAGCCAAAGCATAAAACCCTGACTCCAGCCAGCCTAGCTCTGTGGGTCACTGAGGCACACAAACCTCAAACAAAACCCTACGACAAGGTTGTGGTCGCCTTGGAGGAGATCTGCAACTGGGGCTGCTTATTTTGGTGAATTTTGACCAGAAGAGAAAATAAATCTGGGTGCTGGAGATCTGAAATAAACAACAGAAGGTCCGAGAAGCACCCAGCAGGTTTGAAGTCCTGTGAGCACGGAGAAGCAGAATCAATGTTTCAAGGTTCAGATTTATCTTTGCGGTGCACATTGAAACAAAGTGAACTGAATCGTTTGTTTCTTCCATCCACGATATTTACTCTGTTTCACTTTGCACCCCTCTTATCTGACCTGCTGGGCACTCAGCATTTTTAAAAAAAAAAAGATTTGCTTTATCGCGTCCATCGAAACACACAGAGAAATGAGTCATTTATGTCAACGACCCACACAATCTGAGAAGGTGCTGGGGGGGGGCAGCCTGCGACCATCACCAGGCTTCCAGCACAACTCACTAACATTAACCGGCAGGTCTTTGGACTGTGGGAGGACACTGGAGCTCCCGGAGGAAACCCACGCGGTCACGGGGAGAACGTACAAGGTCCTGACAGACTGCGGCGGTTTATTCTGTTGTCTTCCCCCTTCCTTTCCAGTTCTGACGAAGTTCAAAGTACGTTTACTAGTTCAAGGAATGGTTGGGTCCTGAAACATTGATGGGTTGTTCAGTCCCACAAATGCTGCCGGACTGGCTGAGACCCTCCAGCAGAAATAAAGCCTAACGGTTGGCCCTGCAGATTGTTATGCTTACTGCTATGTCATCGTGCGGCCCTAACTGTTTGTTAATGTCGTAAATATGGGTGAGTTAGGAACCTTTTGAAGTCACCAGGGCCCGGGGATGTTGGGATCCTGTTGAAGACAGTAGGGGCCTGGGGATGGGATCCTATTGAAGACAGTAGGGGCCTGGGGATGTTGGGATCCTATTGAAGACCCCAGGGGCCTGGGAATGTTGGGATCCTATTGAAGACAGTAGGGGCCTGGGGATGTTGGGATCCTGTTGAAGACAGTAGGGGCCTGGGGATGTTGGGATCCTATTGAAGACCCCAGGGGCCTGGGGATGTTGGGATCCTATTGAAGACAGTAGGGGCTTGGGGATGTTGCGATCTTATTGAAGACCCCAGGGGCCTGGGGATGTTGGGATCTTATTGAAGACAGTAGGGGCCTGGGAATGTTGGGATATGCAGGTACACCGATAAAGCTGAGTGCCAGTATAGCATAGTGGTTAGTGCAAGGGGCATTGGAGTTTGGAAGTTCAATTCCAGCATCCTCCGTAGGGAGTTTGTGTGCTCTCCCGGTGACCACATGGGTTTCCTCCCACAGTCCAAAGATGTACCCGTGCTCGGTTAATTGGTCGTTGTAAATTTTCCCATGGGTAGGCTAGGATTAAATCGGTGGGTTGCTGAGCCGTGTGGCTCGTCGGGCCGGAAGGGCCTGTATCTCGATAAATAGAACTCTGCTCACTATTAGCGGCGTTGTGGTTTAGGTGAAGGGCATTTTGGAGTTTGGCAGTTCAATTCTCGCTTCCTCTGTAAGTGCCTGTACGTCCTCTCCGTGACGGCGTACGTCCTCTCCGTGACGGCGTATGTTTGCTCCGGGTGCTCTGGTTTCCTCCCACAGTCTAAAGACATACTGGCTGGAGGTTAATTGCTCATTGTGAATTGCCCTGTGACTGGGCTGGGTTTAAATACTGGGTTGCTGGATGGTGCATTTCATTGGAAGGGCCTGTTCTGCACTGTTATCTCTAAATAAATTACAAATCTTTCTTATTTTCCCTCTCAAACCCATCCTCCTACCAGTAACCTTTGACACTTTTGTTGGGCTGAAGGGCCTGTCTAGATCTGTAGAGTTGCATTAAGGGTTAATTTACAGAAGCCAATTAACCTTCTCAACCTATTACTGGGATCAGAATCAGAGTCACCACATAGAACGTAGGAGTAGGCCATTTGGCCCACAGTGTTGTGCTGGACCAGATAAAAAACCATGGAAAAACCCCCAAACACTAATCCCTCCTACCTACCTACACCATGTCTGTATCCCTCCAGATTCTTTACATCCATGTTCCTAGCCCAATGTCCCGTAAAACCCTCTGTTGTATTTGCCTGTACCACCATACCAGGCATCCACCACTCTCTGAGTAAAGAATTACCTCTCATATTCCCCTAGAAAATACCCCTTCTCACCTTCAATTTCTGCCGAGGTCCCATTTTCAGACGTAGTAGTTGCTCCAGGAAATAGTGGACGCGGATTAGAGTGGAGTACGTGGGGGTGGGCGACACTAGGAGGGAAGGAGTCGTGGGATGAAACCAGAGTGGGAGGGGAGTGGGGTGATGCTGGGTAGTGTAGAGGGAGGAATAAGGTGAGGGGTGGCTGGAGAAAGGGAGGGTTTGAGGGGTGGGAGTTGTGGAGGGAGGAATAGGGTGAAGGGTGGCTGGAGTAGGGGAGGGTTTGAGGGGTGGGAGTTGTGGAGGGAGGAATAGGGTGAGGGGTGGCTGGAGTAGGGGAGGGTTTGAGGGGTGGGAGTTGGAGTATTGAGGGAGTGGTGGTAGTGTGGGAGGAGTGTTTGAGGTTGATGGAGTAGGAGCTGTACAAGGAAGGGTTGGAGGAGTGACCGGCCCTCTCCTCCGGCCAGGAGCAGACCACCCACCCCCTCACTAACTCCGGTCCTCCGCTCTGTTGCAGGGGATGAGCAGCCACAGCGAGCACGTCCTCCAGCAGCTCTGCTCACAACTCGAATACGGCTTCCTGTGTGACTGCTCCATCGCGGTGGGCGACGTGCGGTTCCGGGCTCACCGGGTGGTGCTGGCCGCCTGCAGCTCGTACTTCCACAAGCTCTTCGTCAACCAGCCGGCGGAGTCATCGCTGGTGGCCCTCAGCCCGCAGGCCGTCAGCCCCGACCACTTCGACCTGATCCTGCAGCTGATGTACACCGGCCGCCTGGAGTCACCGCCGGCCGACCCCGAGCGCTTCCATGCCTCCCTCAGGTTCCTGAAGCTCTACAACGCTGGCCGTTTCTTGCCGCCGGGGGATCGGAATGCCGACGAGGCCTCGCTCCTGGCCTCGGCCAAGCCGCTGGTCTTCGGTGTGCAGCTATACCCGGAGCGGGCAGCCAGCGAGAGCCTGGGGCCTGCCAGCGAGAGCCTGGGGCCTACCAACGAGAGCCTGGGGCCTACCAATGAGAGCCTGGAGCCTGTCAGCGTGAGTCTGGGGACAACCACATGCTCCCAGGTCTCGGTGGCGGTCAAGGCCGAAAACCCTGAAGACCCACAGGTCAGCCTGGGATCTGTGGAGGAGGAAGAGCCGCACGCTGACAGGGAACCCCCGCGGCCACAGGCCGAGTGCCCTTTTTTCTGCCCGCTCTGCGGCCTGGCCTTCGAGCGGGCCCAGAGGCTGCAGGACCATCTCAGCAGCTGCTGCAGCGGCCCGTTTCAGCACGAGCCCGCTATCAAGCGGGAGGAGGAGGAGGCCGAGAGGTCCAGCCTGGATGGCAGGCCCCGTGAGGGAGGGCACGCGGAGGCTGAGGAGGGAGGCTGCAGGCCCTGGGCCCCCGAGGGTGAGGACTACGAACTGGAGGAAGGTGAGGTGCGCTTCCCTGGTGATGATGACCTGGTCCTGGAGAATGCCACCGACGACTCCTTCAGTAGCACTGAGAGCAGCCTGGAGGGTGATGGCGAGGGCTCAGGCCGGTCAGAACCAAGCGAGGAAGAAGCAGGGGGTGGCGGGCCAAGCGAGGCCTCTCTCTCGCCCCTGGGGCTCGGCCGCAGCCCCTGTCAAGCGGCCCGGCGCAGGGGCAAGGCCTGGTCCTGTCAGGCCTGCGAGGGGTGCTGCCTGGCAGAGGAGCGGAGCTGGAGTCGGGAGTGTAAGAAGAAGCGGCTCAAGAGGAGGAGCAAGGAAGGCGAGGCCCCAGCTCCTGCTCCTTCCACCCTGGTGCAGGAGGCCGAGAGGCCGCAGCCGGCGGCCAAGCTGGTGCCGGGCCCCGGGGAGCTGGCGGCGGCTCACGGCCTGAGCGAGCGGCTGGCCTGCCCGGCCTACACGCGGGCCTTCCCCTGGGAGCTGCGGTTGCAGCTGGCCGGCCGCGCGGAGGGTGGGGTGGGGGGAGCCCGCTTCGCCTGCACCGTATGTGGGTACCGCAGCCGGCGCAAGCACGCGCACCTGCGGCACCTGGCCTCCCACCTCTCGCCGGGCCAGGCCGTCTGCCAGGTCTGCTTCGAGATCGTGGGCAGCAAGGGTGACCTGCAGCAGCACCTGGAGAGCCACCTGTACTCGTGCGGCGTCTGCGGCCAGAAGTTCCGGCTCAAGAAGGACATGGTTGCCCACGCCAACAGCTGCTGGTCCAGGAAGCTACATGGAAGGGCGGGCAGGTTTGGTGCCAAGAGCAAGAATTGATGCCAAAAGGGGTTTGCCAAGGACACTGCCTTTGGGTAGGGGCCCCACAAGGGACTATGAGACCTGGAGCGCAGGCGAAACTTCCAGAAAGATTCAGCGGGTCGGGCAGCATCCTCGGAGAGAAATGGACGTGCAACGTTTGGGTCAAGGCCCTTCATCTGGACTTTAGGGGCTTTGCCCGTTGAGCAGCATCCGTGGAAGGAAATGGGACGGTGACGTGCTGAGTCAAGAACTTAGTAGGTTGAGTAGGTGGCTGACTGACATTCAGAAAGGTAAAGGGGCAGTGGCCTTTTTAAGATTCAAGTCAAGGCACCTGGGCTTCGAAGGTGGCTGTGAGCTGCCTGTTCCGGTGGTTAATTACAACGGTATAACTTGCTAGGCCGTTCAGAGCAGAACATTCTGCTGCGTGTCTGGGTAGACCAGGTGGGGATGGATATTAGCCAACTACGAGGGTCTTTGGGACAGTCAGTCCACTGCGGTTTTTGTGGATAACATTAGACTTCCAAATGCCACATTTCAAATTCATCACCATCTGACGTGGTGGGAGTAACCCAGTTTTGGATTTTGAGATTATTAAACCCTTTATGAATTTGCTGCCCCTCATGCCACTGGCATTTAGGGACTGCAGTGAGGGCCCTAGAGGACCTTGGCACTCAGATCTAGGATTCTTTTTTTTAATACTACACTTGATCTTAGTCAAAGAAGCGATAGATCTAGGATTTTTCATTGCTGTTTCCGTAACGATTTTGTTTTACCAGTCAGGGTTGTTAGCCCTGAGCTGAATCCCCCAAACCTGGAGGACCAGTGGACACTCTTGTTTGGCAAGGGTGACCCTACCAAGAGCCAAAGCGTAAAGCCCTGACTGGCCAACGTAGCTCCCTGGGTCATTGAGGCACGCAAATCTCTCAACTCAGTGACGAGGCACCACAACCTTTGCCTTGTCCAAAGTCCTGATTCATTCTTGAACCTGAAACGTTGACCGTTCTTTTGCCTCCTCAGATGCTGCTTGACTCCACGAAGCCCTCCAGCAGTTGTGTGTGTGTGTGTGGTGTCTTGTGCTAACTGGACTGATGCTCCCCGTGCAGTGAGACTCCTGATTATTGGGAAATGCTTTCGGTGTCTAGCTCAGTCTTAGTTGGGAGAGTGAGTGCAGTGTTTCCGGCCGGAGTCTGGACTGAGGGCAGAGTGTGGGGTCAGCCTGGAACATGGCCGGGCTTGCTGATAGTAGCTGTATGTTCCAGCTTGTTGAGAAAATCTGCAAGCTTAGCGGGACCCCTTTCCCGTGCTCCGTTTAAACTGGCTGGCTTCACTGGAAGAGTTATTATGTTACTGTGTGAAATGTAGAACTGAAACTGTTCAGAGGAAAAGGCAATGTTCAGGAAAAGCTTCTGCTCTGGTTCCTTGAGGGAGCAGGATTATCAAGAGCTTTATTGTCCGTGAGTGGTACATGATTTGGAAGTGCCATGCGTTTTTAAAACAGAATTCCTTAACCCTAAGCTCGACCTGCCAGCCTGAGAGGATATAAATGCCACAGCCCCCTGTTTGAAGGAAGGAGGAGTTTTCCAGAGGAGTCTGGTTAGTGTCCATTCCTTGACCAGGTACTAACGAGGACGTGATCTGGTTGTTGTTACATTGATGTTTCTAGGTTCACGTTGGCCCCATTGCTTCTTGCCCATCATCACCAGTCAGGTCACACCTCCCTGGAGATGAGACTGCCCACATTGGGCCAGCGAGCACACATCTCCCTTGAGTCAGCGCTGAGGGAACACACCTGGGTCGGTACACTTTCCTGGTGAACATTGACGAATCTCAGCACTGCCAGTGTTAAGTATTATAATTGCCTTTGGACACAGAACTTTGAAGAGTACGGCACAGGCCATTCGGCCCACAATGTTGTGCTGAACCAGCTGAAAAGCAAATCAGAAACACCCAAACACTAATCCCTCCTACTATCCAAAAATCTCTTAAAAGCCTCTAATGTATTTGCCTCTACCACTATACCAGGCATCCACCACTCTGAGTAAAAAACTTATCCCCCCCCCGCCCCCCCCCCCCCCCATTGCATGGCCTCTGGTATTACACATTTCAACCCTGGGAAACAGAAACTCTCTCTCCACTCTATCTATGGCTCTCATAATCGTGTAAACCTCTATCAGATCTCCCCTCAGCCTCTGCCGCTCCAGAGAAAACAACCCAAGTTCATCCAGCCTCCCATGATAGCACACACCCTCTAAACCAGGCAGCATCCTGGTAAACCTCTTCTGCTCCCTTCCAATATTGGGGCGACAGGAGGCCTTGTGAGGACTCCCTCTGAAGGATGAATTAAAAGCTAGTGGTCAAACCAGGTCTCCCTCCCACCTCCTCTGGGTCAGTTAGATGCTAGACTTTGTTTCTGGTTCGTTAGGAAGGTAGTGGCAAGCAGTCACAGATGGCAGGGCAGGGCAGCTGGTCGTGATGCTGCCCCGTGGCCCCCCGGAGAACCGGATTCAGTCCGTTCCTCCCCTGCACAGACCTTCCAACCTTCTCCCTGTGCCCGGATTTCCCAGGTTCCCTGGATTCCTCCCACGTCCCATCGAAGAACTGGTGAGCTGAATGATTGCCGTAAATTGCCCCTCAGTGCAGGTGGGGGTAGAAGGGGATCAGAGGGTGTGTGCAAGAGGGAAACGAGGGGGCTGGAAATGCTCCCCTGGGTGCCAATATGTTAGGGAACCCTTGCCCGAGCTGGGGCAGGTCAGGACTCCCCCAGTACTATTTAATTGTTACTTGATCTTATGGGCTGATGGTTCAAAACAAAGAGCAGTTCTACATTGCACTGACTGAAAAGTTTTTTTCTCTAATTAAAAAGTTTGTTGATAAACCAAGCTTTGTAAATAAATTATTAATTGGAGTGTCTTTGAGTTTATCTGATTAAAATATTGACCAATATACCCTTTGTCTTTTTATTAACTTTCCATCTGCCGATCACTAATTACTATGTACACATAGCAATTATGTGTATACTACTATGTATACATAGCAGTTATGTGTATACTACTATGTATACATAGCAATTATAGTCGAAATGACAATAAAAGTGACGACTAATGCAAAGATCTAACACAACTGCAGTTATGTGGTGTTCATCTCAGTGGATAATGAAGCTTCCTTCTCCCTCTGGCACGCAGTGACCCATTTCCCCTGTTGCAATCAGTTGTTTTATATGTATCAATAATATATTAGTTGAATTAATTTATTTTTTTAAGCAATTGCAGTTCACTAACTTTTTATAACGTGTTTATTTTTACAATACAGTATGTGTTATTTGTCCCCACCTACTGGCAGAAAAGCGCACAGCAGCCACATAACGGTTCTCATGGTTAAGTGCTAGCACGTGACACAACTGTATGTCTTTTAATTGGCCCTTGTTATTCTCAGGAATTCGCATTATCTCAAGTATAAAAGTGCCAGTCTCCGTAAAGTTTGCAGTCTTTGTCTTGATTTCTCGTTTCCTTTGTTTGAACTTCAAAGCCACATGCTTTCACTCCGAAAGGAACCTAGGGGTGGAAAAATCACCAGGGCCCACGCCCCCTTAGATGTTCAGTAACCTGCTTCCATCACTCCCGATCCTCACAAGTGTTTGTATCCGATTGATCAGAACCCCACTTTAGACAGACATATTTTATTTATCCCGAGGGAAACTGGGTTTCGTTACAATTGCACCAACCAAGAATAGTGTAGAAATATAGCAATATAAAACCAATAATAATTAAAAAATAATAACTAAATAATGCCAAGTGGAAATTAGTCCAGGACCAGCCTATTGGCTCAGGGTGTCTGACACTCCGAGGGAGGAGTTGTAAAGTTTGATGGCCACAGGTAGGAATGACTTCCTATGATGCTCAGTGTTACATCTCGGTGGAATGAGTCTCTGGCTGAATGTACTCCTGTGCCTAACCAGTACATTATGGAGTGGATGGGAGTCATTGTTCAAGATGGCATGCAACTTAGACAGCATCCTCTTTTCAGACACCACCGTCAGAGAGTCCAGTTCCACCCCCACAACATCACTGGCCTTACGAATGAGTTTGTTGATTCTGTTAGTGTCTGCTACCCTCAGCCTGCTGCCCCAGCACACAGCAGCAAACATGATAGCACTGGCCACCACAGACTGGTAGAACATCCTCAGCATCGTCCGGCAGATGTTAAAGAACCTCAGTCTCCTCAGGAAATAGAGATAGCTTTGACCCTTCTTGCAGACAGCCTCAGTGTTCTTTGACCAGTCCAGTTTATTGTCAATTCGAATCCCCAGGTATTTGAAATCCTCCACCATGTCCACACTGACCCCTTGTAGGTACTTTCTCCCAGAACTCCCGACCACCTCCACGGGTGCTAAGTGTATTGTCAGCTTCGGTGATCTCTCCCCAGATGTTAATCAGATTCCGACTCATCGCTCACATTGAAACATACAGAGAAACGCATCATTTGTGTTAAGTCAACACAACCGAGGGGCAGCCACAAGGTGTCAATTCAGCAAGCACACAGAACACACCAATCAGCACATCAAGCCTGTTTCCCCCATCTAGTAGTCACGGCCTTCTGGCACTCTGGTGACTTGTAGACTCCATCCGACTGGCACTGGCTTCTGAACCTCCAGTGGCTTACCACAGACAGACCTCTGGCTTCCCCGGTGGCCTTCGAACTCCTATATTGTTCGCCTGTTAACTACTTGTAGGATGCAAGGCAAGCACTTGGGGTCCACCTTTAAATCTGAGAATGCCGTCCCTTTAGAACTGTGAGGAGGAGGGTGGTGAATCTGTGGAATTCATTGCCACAGACAGCTGCGGAGATCAAGTTATTGGGTATATTTCAACTGGAGGTTGATAGCTGCTTAATTAATAAGGGTGTCAAAGGTTACAGGGAGAATGGAGTTGAGGGAGATGATAGATCAGTGGACCAGATTTGATGGGCTGAATGGCCTAATTCTGTTTCTACGCACCTGCCAACGTACCTCTGTTCCAAATGTCGAAGTTTACAGGGAGAAGGCAGAATGGAGTTGTGAGGGAAAATAAATCAGCCATGATGGAATGGTAGAGCAGATTCGATGGGCCAAATGGCCTAATTCTGTTCCTATAACTTAGGGTTTTGAACATTTGCTGCAGTAGTTCTTACAGAGTATGGAGTATTTTGTCCCATCTCAGGACCAGGGCAGCATTTTAAGATGACGGGTAACTCCATTTAGATGCGCTACAGAGTGGTGTAGTGGCATCCACACCGGACTTTGAGGCAAATAGTCCTGGGTTCAAATCCCGCTGGTTCCTTGCACAGTACTGTACTTGTCAATGTGGAGCGGAGAGTGAGTTTGTAGATCTGGCGGGAGCGAAGGATGTTGGGAGTGGTGAGGGTGGAATGCCTCAGGAGCGCTGTGGGACTGGGGTGGGGGTGGTGGCACGGGTGCAGACACACTCATCCCTGAGACACCAGGCAAGGTCATTTGATGCCAAACAGTTGGCTTATGATCATTTATACAATGTCTCTCTGGTGCTTCTCACTCCCTCTATTCCCAACCATGATTCCCCTGTCCCTGCTCCCTTCCCAATCAGTCCACAATAGAGGCCCAGATCAGAATCAGGTTTATCATCACTCACGTTATGAATTTTTTT
Source organism: Hemitrygon akajei (assembly GCF_048418815.1). NCBI lineage: Eukaryota > Metazoa > Chordata > Chondrichthyes > Myliobatiformes > Dasyatidae > Hemitrygon > Hemitrygon akajei. The sequence goes on from NC_133148.1 coordinate 40,089,641, forward strand.
TTGTGTCACAGTACTGTGCAAAAGTCTTAGGCACCTTAGCACGTGCATTCTTTCTGTATCTCTCTCTTTTATAATATATGTAAATATAGGAGCAGAATTAGGCCATTTAGCCCATCGAGTCTGCTCTGCCATTTCAACATAACTGATCTATTTTCCCTCTCGGCCCCAATTTCTGCCTTCATCCCATATCCCTTCATGCCCTGACTAATCAAGAGTCTATCAGCCTCTGCTTTAAATATCCCGAATGTCTTGGCCTCCACAGCTGCCTGTGGCAATGAATGTCACAGATTCTCCATTCTCTGGCTAAATTATTACATGCCTACAACTTTTGCACAGTACTGTATGTCAGTGACAAAAAAAACTTGCCTTTATTTCTGTTTAGCATTTATCCTCCTCCCGTCAGTGCTGCCATTCAGTGTTGGATTGTTGGAACGACAGGCTGGAGTGTTGGGCAGTGTCACTCAGGGTATCAGCCCATATTATGTGTTTTTTTTGCGTGAGTTTATCTTTTGCTCGCAATTTCGAGTGTGCTGTGTACGTTTTGCACCCTGTGTGTCCATGCATGTTTGAAGGATAATTAAATTTGAATTGATTTTATCAGCCCACTCATTGATTTGGACGAAACGGGTGAGTCCCCGGCAGTGAGTGAACTCAGACCACGAGGCATAGGATCAGGCCATTCAACCCATCGAGCCTGCTCCTCCATTCCGTCATGGCCGATTCATTTTCCCTCCTAAAGCCATTCTCCTGCCGTCTCCCCTTAACCTTTGATGCCCTGACTAATCAAGAACCTGTCAACCTCCACTCTAAATATCCTCCAAAGGCCCCCCCCACCCCGTAGCAATTAATTCCACAGATTCACGACCCTCTGGCTTAAGAAATTCCTCATCCCTCTTTGAAAGGGATGTTGTATTCTGAGGCTGTGCTCTCTGAGCCCAGACTGTCCCACTGTAGGAAACGTCGTAAGCTTCTAATCTTTTTTAGTTGTGGCTGGCTTTCTCTGGACTAGGAGAGCAGGTGTTGACAGGTTTCCCCAAGGAATTCTGGCCACTGTGGATAACATTACAGTACGTTTCTACTAACATTATTTTAAAGCTGTCAAAATGGAGGCCTCAGCAGGAATGCCCCAAAGCGGGCCCTGATGCAGCATAAAGCTCCCTCCACACGTTTGCAGTGAAAGAGTCGTAGAGAAACAAGCCCATGCTGAAATCATTAATCCCGTTGACCTGCCTGGGACCGCAGCCCTCCGTACCCCTACCATCCAGTCAAAGGCCCTCACGGCAGGGCTAGGTAATAAGTATGTTAAAAGTTCCTGTGCCACCGCAGGTTAAACAAAGAGTCGGGTGGCACATCTATCGCAGGTCCGACAGTAGGAAGACAGAGCTTAGAAAATGCTGTTCAGTGTAATGGAATGTGATCTGAGCCGGCCGAGAGGGCCGAGAAGGGAAAAACAGAACCGCTGGAGCTCATCATCTGCAAACATTAAACAGGAGTAAAGATTTGAACAGTTTGGGGAAAGGAGTGATGCCAAGAGATTTGTTTCATTTGTTGCTGGACAAATGAACAGGACGTTTTATTTATCGAGGTACAGCCGGGAACAGGCCCTTCTGGCCCTTTGAGTCGTGCTGCCCAGCAACCCCTGGTTTAACCCCCAACCTACTCACAGGACAATTTACAATCTACCATCTAGAAACACGTCACAGGCAGCAGCGGGAATTGAACCTGGGATGTTGGTACTGTAAAGTGTTGTGCTAACCACTACGCCACTGTGGCTCTCCAAATCGTGTGCAAGAGTCTGAGGCACATACAGATAGTTAGAGTGCCCTAAATCTTCTGCACAGAACTGTATTTGTCAACATGGAGCAGAGAGCAAGTTTGTAAATCTGGCGGGAGCAAAGGATGTGGGGATGGTGAGGGTGGAGCGATGTGGCAGAGGGGTAATGCCGGGGGCAGGGGGGGAATGGTGTGGGTGCAGACACACCCAGCCCTGAGACACCAGGCAAGGTTATTTGATTCCAAACTATTGGTTTATTGATCATTACAGAATGTCTCTCTGGTGCTTCCCACCTCCTCCCTTCTCCCCTCTCCCTTCCCCTTTTCCCAACCATGATTCCCCTCTCTCTGCTCCCTTCCCACTCTCAGTCCACAATAGAGACCCAGATCAGAATCAGGTTTATCATCACTCACGTATGTCATGAAATTTATTTCTTTGTGGCAGCAGTACAATGCAATAAACAAAATTGCTACAGTATTGTGCAAAAGTCTTAGGCACCCTGGCTGTGTATACACACGCCTGTCTTGCACAGTTCTGTATGTAGGACCAAGAGCAAGGAGGGAGGCTTTAAAGCCAATGTTCTTCAGTAACCTCAGGCTCAGATGGATATTGGCCAAGGGTGATAACTTCCAAGGGATGCTCTCAACGGAGAGATTCCTCTGACATGCCACCTTCAATCTGGGGAAACAAGAACCAGTGGGAGGCCATTCAGCCCTTTCTACTTGTTCTATACCTTGGCACATGACCCTTGGTTTGAGAAAGTGTCCACTCAGAGGTGCTGGAATCCCTTGACGTAGCTGGTGAGAGTCACCCTGGAGTAGAGGGCGAACGTTTCCTGCAGCGGCCCAGCCATGAACACTCACACCTGGGGATTTAACACTGAATTAGAGGGTGTGCTCCTCCAGCAAGTGACAGAGGTGCCACCCACCGCCTGATACAGGGGTGAAACCCGGCACTTCCAGGGGCTGGGTGGAGAGCGTCCCCAGACTGGTGGCTCCGCGACCCAGCTGTCACGGGATGCCCCGTCCTTCGCCTGGGGGTCAGGTCGACAATTTAACTTTTATCCTTCTTTTTCTTCTTCTTCTTGTGTTTGTGTTCTGATTCATTGGGCACAACCTGGAGGCTCTCATCTCGGTCCCTCTTCCGCTTTCTCGGCTTGCAATCCGTTTCCACTTCCGGCGCCCAGGAGGCCACCTCCTGCTGCTTCCTTCTCTTCTTCTTTTTCCCGGAGTCACCCGGAGTTTCCGAGTCTGTGGCTTGGCAGCTGGTTTCGAGCCCGCCGCTCGCCGGCTCCTCCCTTGCCCTTTTCTTCCTGCGCTTTGGCGCCGGCTGCCGTTGCCTGGGTGACCACCCCGGCGGGCCCACCCCGAAGGGTTGGAACCGCAGCTTCAAGCCCGGCGGGACGCTGGGAGCGGGGCTGGTGGGGATGGAGCTCGGCTCAGAACCGCCGGCCGCCCCCTCCCAGTTCTCGTCGATGGTGAGGCATCCGGCAAACTCCGAGCAGCTCTCCATCTTGCCCCCTGCTTCCGAGGGGAGGATCAGGCAGACGTCGCCCGCACCACCCATCGTGGCAAACACGTTGTAAACTTTGTCCTCGCATATCTTCGACCTGAGCGATTGAAAACCAACCAACGGGACCTTCTTCCCAGAGAAACTGAAATGGAAGACAACAACAAACTTTTCTTTAGTTAGACAGATCAGCAGATACAGGAGCAATATCAAGCCATTCAGCCCATTGAAATTTTTCTATTGTCAGATCACTGCCTAATTAAACATGTCAATTCTCCAGCTTTCTACCCATAACCTTATAACCACCCTCACACCCAATCATTAACTTTTGTATCTCTGCCTTAAATATACACGGATTCAACACTCACTGGCTCTCCTTACAGCTGCAGTGCTGTGCAAGAGTCTTAGACACACATCTATTGCTCAGGTGCCTAAGACTTTTGCACAGTACTGTATTTGTCAACGTGGAATGAGTTTGTAAATCTGACTGGAGCGAACGATGTTGGGAATGGCGAGGGAGGAGCGCCGTGGGACAGGTGGCAGAGGAGGACTGCCAGGGTCGAGGGGGGTGGTTGGTACAGGTGCAGACACACCCAGCCCTGACACCAGGCAAGATCACTTAATTTCAAACAATTTGGTTTATTGATCATTACAGAATGTCTCTCTGGTGCTTCCTGCTCCCTCCCCCTCCCTTCCCTTTTCCCAACCATGATTCCCCTCTCCCTGCCCCCTTCCCACTCTCAGTCTGCAATAGAGACCCAGATCAGATTCAGGTTTATCATCACTCACATCTGTCATGAAATCTTTTTCTGTTGCAGCAGCACAGTGCAATACATAAAATTACTACAGTGCAGTGTAAAAGTCTTAGGCACCCTAGTTATATCTCTGTGCCTAGACTTTTGCAGAGTGCTGGAACTCTCAGTCCCACAATCCATACAGAAACAGGCTATTTAGCTCCAGCTCTGTACTGAGCATCGTAATCTTCACAGCAGGCCCCAACCTGGGTCCATGGATCCTGTGGATATCGGTTCATAGCACAAAAGATGTCAGGAACCCCTGCTTCACAGAATCCCTTTTCTGGGGTGGTGGGGGAACCTTTGCCCACTGCCATCAATTCCCCACCAGCACACTGCAAATCTTTCGGATGTGGGAAGGAACCAGAACATTCAGGGGAAACCTATGCACACACACAGAGATCCTGCAAACACCACACAGACAGCACCCGAGGACAGGACTAAAGCTGGTTGCTGGTGCTGTGACTCTACCAGATTGTACCTACTCTGCTGCGTCCAAACAAGCCTAACGTCTGAAAATACACATGCTTTCAATTCAAAGTTTTTATTACATATTTTAAAACTCCAGGCTGCCTGGCAGCAAGATCAAGCCTCAACATCCTCGGACTCCACCGCAGTCTCGGTAAAGTGACTAACACACTGTACAGGCCCTTCGGCCCGCAATGCTGTGCTGACCCTGTAATCTACTCCAAGATCAATCTAACACCCCCCCTCACATTATGCTCCATTTTTATATCCCCTTTATATCCACCCCAGAAGGGTGTTCCACGTACTCACTACCCTGTGTGAAAATGTACCTCTTAACATCCCCTCCCCGCCTTCCCTCAGATCACCTTAAAATTCTGCCAGCTTGCATTACCATTTCAACCCCGGGGAAAAAGTCTGTCTGTCCACTCGATCTGTGTCTCTCATCATCTTGTACACCTCTATCAAGTCACATCTCATCCTCCTTTGTGCCTGCGCTTGTCAACCTTCCCTCATAAGACAGGCTCTGCAGTCCGGGCAGAGTCCTGGTCAAACTCCTCTGCACCCTCCCACTGCCTTCCTGTAATGGGGCGACCAGAAGTGGACACAGTTACCCCGGAGAGTGGTCCGACCAGGCTCTGATAGAGTTGCAGGCACCAACGGAGAAAGCGCGATGCCGCACACGGGTGCCGGCAGTCGGAAAGAGAGCGAGTGTCCCGGAGCGACAGCGGAACAGGGCAGGGGGCCGACCGGGGCGGAGGAGAAAGATAACGGTATTCCATGGAGCAGGCGAGGGGGGAGGCTGAGGGACCGGGGAGGGGAGGATGGGGTCGGGAACTGAGGGAACGGGGAGGGGAGGAGGGGGCCGGATTCTCTGAGGGACCGGGGAGGGGAGGGTGGGGTCGGGAACTGAGGGACCGGGGAGGGAGGAGGGGGTCGGGAACTGAGGGACCGGGGAGGGGAGGATGGGGCCGGATTCTCTGAGGGACCGGGGAGGGGAGGAGGGGGCCGGATTCTCCGAGGGACCGGGGAGGCGCCGGGTAGTCTGAGGGACCGGGGAGGGGAGGGGAGGAGGGGGTCGGGAACTGAGGGACCGGGGAGGGGAGGGGAGGAGGGGGTAGGGAACTGAGGGACCCGGGAGGGGAGGGGAGGAGGGGGTCGGGAACTGAGGGACCGGGGAGGGGAGGGGAGGAGGGGGTCGGGAACTGAGGGACCGGGGAGGGGAGGAGGGGGTCGGGAACTGAGGGACCCGGGAGGGGAGGGGAGGAGGGGGTCGGGAACTGAGGGACCGGGGAGGGGAGGGGAGGAGGGGGTCGGGAACTGAGGGACCCGGGAGGGGTGGGGAGGAGGGGGTCGGGAACTGAGGGACCGGGGAGGGGAGGGGAGGAGGGGGTCGGGAACTGAGGGACCGGGGAGGGGAGGGGAGGAGGGGGTCGGGAACTGAGGGACCGGGGAGGGGAGGGGAGGAGGGGGTCGGGAACTGAGGGACCGGGGAGGGGAGGGGAGGAGGGGGTAGGGAACTGAGGGACCCGGGAGGGGAGGGGAGGAGGGGGTCGGGAACTGAGGGACCGGGGAGGGGAGGGGAGGAGGGGGTCGGGAACTGAGGGACCGGGGAGGGGAGGAGGGGGTCGGGAACTGAGGGACCCGGGAGGGGAGGGGAGGAGGGGGTCGGGAACTGAGGGACCGGGGAGGGGAGGGGAGGAGGGGGTCGGGAACTGAGGGACCGGGAGGGGAGGGGAGGAGGGGGTCGGGAACTGAGGGACCGGGGAGGGGAGGGGAGGAGGGGGTCGGGAACTGAGGGACCGGGGAGGGGAGGGGAGGAGGGGGTCGGGAACTGAGGGACCGGGGAGGGGAGGGGAGGAGGGGGTAGGGAACTGAGGGACCCGGGAGGGGAGGGGAGGAGGGGGTCGGGAACTGAGGGACCGGGGAGGGGAGGGGAGGAGGGGGTCGGGAACTGAGGGACCGGGGAGGGGAGGGGAGGAGGGGGTCGGGAACTGAGGGACCGGGGAGGGGAGGGGAGGAGGGGGTCGGGAACTGAGGGACCGGGGAGGGGAGGGGAGGAGGGGGTCGGGAACTGAGGGACCGGGGAGGGGAGGGGAGGAGGGGGTCGGGAACTGAGGGACCGGGGAGGAGGGGAGGAGGGGGTCGGGAACTGAGGGACCGGGGAGGAGGGGAGGAGGGGGCCGGATTCTCTGAGGGACCGGGGAGGGGAGGGGAGGATGGGGCCGGATTCTCTGAGGGACCGGGGAGGGGAGGGGAGGAGGGGGTCGGGAACTGAGGGACCGGGGAGGGGAGGAGGGGGTCGGGAACTGAGGGACCCGGGAGGGGAGGGGAGGAGGGGGTCGGGAACTGAGGGACCGGGGAGGGGAGGGGAGGAGGGGGTAGGGAACTGAGGGACCGGGGAGGGGAGGAGGGGGTCGGGAACTGAGGGACCGGGGAGGGGAGGAGGGGGTCGGGAACTGAGGGACCGGGGAGGGGAGGAGGGGAGGGGGTCGGGAACTGAGGGACCGGGGAGGAGGGGGCCGGATTCTCTGAGGGACCGGGTAGGGGAGGAGGGGGTCGGGAACTGAGGGACCGGGGAGGGGTGGAGGGGGTCGGGAACTGAGGGACCGGGGAGGGGGTCGGGAACTGAGGGACCGGGGAGGGTAGGGGAGGAGGGGGTCGGGAACTGAGGGACCGGGGAGGGGTGGAGGGGGTCGGGAACTGAGGGACCGGGGAGGGTAGGGGAGGAGGGGGTCGGGAACTGAGGGACCGGGGAGGGTAGGGGAGGAGGGGGTCGGGAACTGAGGGACCGGGGAGGGGAGGGGAGGAGGGGGCCGGATTCTCTGAGGGACCGGGGAGGGGTGGAGGGGGTCGGGAACAGGGACCGGGGAGGGGAGGAGGGGGCCGGAGTCTCTGAGGGACCGGGGAGGGGAGGGGAGGAGGGGGTCGGGAACTCTGAGGGACCGGGGAGGGGTGGAGGGGGTCGGGAACTGAGGGACCCGGGAGGGGAGGGGAGGAGGGGGCCGGATTCTCTGAGGGACCGGGGAGGGGAGGGGTGGAGGGGGTCGGGAACTGAGGGACCGGGGAGGGGAGGGGTGGAGGGGGTCGGGAACTGAGGGACCGGGGAGGGGTGGAGGGGGTCGGGAACTGAGGGACCGGGGAGGGGAGGAGGGGGTCGGGAACTGAGGGACCGGGGAGGGGAGGAGGGGGTCGGGAACTGAGGGACCGGGGAGGGGTGGAGGGGGCCGGATTCTCTGAGGGACCGGGGAGGGGAGGAGGGGGTCGGGAACTGAGGGACCGGGGAGGGACGGTCCTCACTGACCTACGAGGCTCGAAGTCGGCGGGCGCTTTGATCAGCCACAGCTCCGACGAGGGGTCGCCGATCCCCCGGGGCGCCGCATGCGGACAGGCCTGGAACTCGGGCGGGCTCTGGAAGCCGCGCATCTCCCGGCCGGTCCGTCCGACTGCTTCCGTCCCACGTGACCCGCCGGGACCCACGTGACCCGCCTGGGAACCACGCGCCGTTCGACCTCTGACCCGAGGCGGAGAGCGTGGGGGGGGGGGTAAACTTTAACCCTTCACACTCCGCCAGAAATCCTACCTTTCAACCGCATGCAGTGGAACAAATCTGGTATTAAACTCGTACTAAACCGTGCTGCTGTATAATGCATGGGTTCTGCCGCAAGATGATGCCTCCTTCATCCGTCCACGGATCCTGTTTCCCCCTGCACTCCCAATGGGAAGGTCCAATCCAGGCTCGTCCACCGATGAGCTGGGAGGGGAGACCATCCTCTCATCCCTCCTGGAAATCTCTCCCTTTTGCAAAGCCGAAAACAAACCAGCGAGAGAAAGAATATGAAGATTTATAACACCACATCAATTAATATATTTTACGCGAACTATTTTTCAATGTATTTCTACATATAATTAAAATATGAATAATCCACTTCTGATAAAATGGTAAAATCCTTAAAGGGAAGTCGGATCAATATTTTTCAGTATGCCGACAGTAATAGTAGATTTCATCAACAAGGGCGCTCCTTTAAGACCATAAGCTATAGGAGCAGATGTAGGCCATTCGGCCCATCTTGTTTGCTCTGTTATTCAATCATGGGTTGATCCAATTCTTCCAGTCATCCCCACTCCCCTGCCTTCTCCCCACTCCCTTTGAGGATTGGTGGCAACTTTGAGCCAGGTTCGTGGACATCTGCACAAGTCAACATGTACAATTATTTAAAAAAAACACAAATTAAAACATAAAACACAAACACGAGAGTTTCTGCAGATGCTGGACGCCCTGAGCAACACCCACAAAACGCTGGAGCCACTCAGGCAGTGTCTTTGGAAATGAATTGTTGTTTCATGATGGGTGACCCCAGCCATTATCAATACTCTTCAGAGATTGTCTGCCTGGCGTCAGTGGTCCCATAACCAGGACTTGTGATCTGCACCGGCTGCTCGTACGACCATCCACCACCTGCCCCCATGGATTCATGTGACCCTGATCAGGGGCTGAGCAGGTGCTACACCTTGTCCAGGGTGACCTGCAGGCTAGCGGAGGGAAGGAGCGCCTTACACCTGCTCTGGTAGAAACATATCTCCACCCTGTCACTCTGGGTAAACATATTGAGGGTATAATGCCTTGGAGATTACATTTTTCCTCCAGCACTGCAGTACATTACAAATAGATCAAACATTGATCAGAATCAGGTTTATTATTGCTGACATATTTATCTTGTGGCAAAACATTAAAAAACTATAAATTACAATCAGAAATATATAAAGATAAGAAACAAGTGCAGAAAGAAAGCAAACTAGTTCATGGACCGTTCAGAAATCCAACAGCGGTGGGGGAAAAGCTGTTCCTAAAACACTGAGTCTGAGTCTTCAGGCTCCTGAGGGTTGTAGTGAGACGAGGCATGACCTGGATGGAGGGGATAAACTCAAATTAACATGTGCATAATTTACATGAGTCAATAAGCAAACGATAACATAAGAACAATAGTATAAATTTTTGCAGAGAAATTACATGCTTCAGGATTTTTCAGGTCGGTTCAAGAACCTGGTGGCAATGGTGAGGAGGCTGTTGCTGAACCCTGAGGTGAGGAGACGGCGCTGAGAAGAGGCATGGTGGGGGTCCTGCTCGCTCGGTTCGATGTCGCGAACTCCGAGGAGAGCCTGACGACAACCCGCAACCTGGTCGTCTCTGAGGCCGAGGTACGCAGACGTTTCCAGCGAGCGGACAGTCGCAAGGGCTGCGGGACCGGATGGCATCCCAGGGCAAATACCCAGGATGTGCGCGGCACGACTGGCAAGTGTGTTTACTGACATTTTAAATCTCTCCCTCTCCCAGGGTAGAGTGTCCTCCTGCTTCAGATCATCCACAATTGTCCCTGTACCTAAAAAGACCCAGGTAACATGCCTGAATGACTGGCATCCTGTCGCGCTCTCTTCAATAATAAGCAAATGCTTTGAGAGGCTGGTCAAAGACTACATCTGCAGCTTGTTACCACCCACACTGGACCCCCTACAATTCACCTACCGACACAACCGATCGACAGATGACGCAATAGGCACAGCTCTACACACCATCCTTACACATCTGGAGAAGAAGGATGCTTGTGTGAGGATACTGTTCTTGGACTACAGCTCAGCATTCAATACCATAATTCCCTCCAGTCTCGACAAGAAGCTCAGAGACCTCGGCCTTCACCCTGCCTTGTGCAGCTGGATTCTGGACTTCCTGTCAGATCGCCAGCAGGTGGTAAGAGTGGGCTCCCTCACCTCCACCTCTCTAACCCTCAACACGGGAGCTCCTCAGGGCTGTGTACTGAGTCCCCTCCTTTACTCCCTGTGTCGCCACCCACAGCTCTAATCTGCTAATTAAATTTTGCCAATGACACTACATTGATTGGCCTTATCGAACAGTAACGAGGTGGCCTACAGGGAAGAAGTCATCTCTCTGACACAGTGGTGTCAAGAAAACAACCTCTCCCTCAATGTCGCAAAAACAAAGGAGCTGGTTGTGGAGGAGGAATGGAGACGGGCTAACCCCAATTGAAATCAGTGGATCTGGGGTTGAGAAGGTAAACAGCTTCAAGTTCCTCGACATCTACATCACCGAGGACCTCACGTGGTTTGTACACACCGGCTGTGTGGTGAAAAAGGCACAAAAGCGCCTCTTTCACCTCAGATGGTTGAGGAAGTTTGGTATGAGCCCCCAAGTTCTAAGAACTTTCTACAGGGGCACAATTGAGAGCATCCTGACTGGCTGCATCACTGCCTGGTCTGGGAAATGTGCCTCCCTCAATCGCAGGACTCTGCAGAGAGTGGTGCGGACAGCCCAGCACATCTGTAGATGTGAACTTCCCATGATTCAGGACATTTACAAGGACAAGTGTGTAAAAAGGGCCCACAGGATCATTGGGGATCCGAGCCATCCCAGCCACAATCTATTCCAGCTGTTACCATCCGGGAAGCAGTACCGCAGCATAAAAGCCAGGACCAACAGGCTCTGGGACAGCTTCTTCCACCAGGCCATCAGACTGATGAACTCACACTGATTTGAGTGTACTCGATATTACACTGACAGTTCTATTTATTATAAATGACTATGGTTGCACATTTAGACGGAGACTAACAAAGAAATAAAGTCAATTCAATTCAATAATATACTACATAGTGCCACATAATACCACATTAACGGTGTAATATTATACGGCATAATGCCACATTTTCTTGCAGGCATACTCAGTAAACCCAAGAACGGTAATAGAATTAATGCACAAAACAGGATGGACAAACAACAAGTGTGCAAAAGACAACAAACTGTGCAAATACAAAAGAGAAAAAAGGAATAATAAAACAAATAAATAAGCGATCAATAAGGAGAACCTGAGGTGAAGAGTCCTTGAAAGTGAGTCCAGAGGTTGTGGGAACACTTCAGTGATTTTGCTATGGTTATTATTTGATGGGTTTATTGAGGATGCCCACAAGAAAATGAATCTCAGGGTTGTATATGGTGACGTATATGTACCTTGATAATAGATTTACTTTGAACTTTGAAGTGAAGTTGTCTCCTTGGGTTCAGGAGCCTGATGGTTGTGGGGTAACAACTGTCCCTAAACCTGGTGGTGTGGGTCTTGGGGCTCCTGTACTTCCTTCCTGATGGTTGTGGGGTAACAACTGTCCCTAAACCTGGTGGTGTGGGTCTTGGGGCTCCTGTACCTCCTTCCTGATGATTGAGCAGTAATAACTGTTCCTGAACCTGGTGGTGTGTGTCCTGGGGCTCCTGTAACTCCTTCCTGATGGTTGAGGGGTAATAACTGTCCCTAAATCTGGTGGTGTGGGTCTTGGGGCTCCTGTACCTTCTTCCTGATGGTTGAGGGGTAATAACTGTCCCTGAACCTGGTGGTGTGGGTCCTGAGGCTCCTGTACCTCCTTCCTGATGGCAGCAGTGAGAAGAGAGCGTGTCCTGGGTGGTGGACATCATCTCTTGTAGATGTCCTCGAAGATGGGCAGTGCAGTAACTGTGATGGAATTGACTGATTCCATCACTCCCTGTTGCCTCCTGCGCGATCGAGTCCCTGACACTTCCCTGTGATGCTATCTCACAATACCAAGTAAGCTTCTGGAGGACGGAAACCTGGGAATATTTTGGACGGAATCCAAAATTATGAGGGGTATAGACAGGGTAAATGCAAGCAGACTTTCCCCATTGAAGTTGGGTGGGACAACAGCCAGAGGCCATGGGTTAAGGGTGAAAGGTGAAAGGTGGAAGGTTTAAGGGGAACATGAGGGAGTTTCTTCACTCAGAGGGTGGTGAGAGTGTGGAACGAGCTGCCAGCACACGTGGTGCACGCAGGCCAGGTTTTAACGTTTAAGAGAGGTTTGGATAGGTACACGGATGGGAGGGAAATGGAGGGCCGGTGCAGGTCAATGGGACTAGGCAGTTTAAATGGTTCAGCATGGACTAGATGGGCTGAAGGGTCTGTATCTGTGCTGTACTTTTCTATGAGTTCTTCTGGCAGACGATCATCGCAAGTCTGTGTCCTCGCTTTGGGCTTGGAGACAATTCAGTGTGGCAGAGCCAAGGCCAGGCGAGGCAGTGGGCCCGTTGCTGAGAAGCGAGGCAGGCCCGAGTTTCGATCCCTTTAAGTGCCGTGCCGAATGGGGAACGCCGGGTACAGGCTGAGTCGGTGCGGCGGGTTCCGGGCCCCGAACCAACTGAACTCGATGTGTGGATGGAGATTTAAGCACAGGGCGGAATCAGAAAGGTCAGGTACGGGCTGAATTGAGATGGTGGGGAGGAATCGGGGAGATTGAATCCGATGTTTGGACGGAGACTGAAGCACGGGGCCGAATCGGTAGGGTGGGGTCCAGGCCCCAGAGTGACTGGACCCAATGTTTAGGTGCCGGGCCTGATTGAAGGCCAGGGTGTTGGGGCCCGAGGCAAGGGATGGGCCGGTTCAGATCACTGCTCCTGACTTGGCTCCGTACAGAACCACGGGACTCTCTTTGCGGAGTTCTGTTATTTGTTTCTGGTTACTGTTCGCATGACGTGCTTTCCCTCTCTGCACGCTGGGGGTCTGACAAGCTTCTAGTTCACAAGGGCGGCTACTGGGTTTCTTTGTTTTGTGACTGCCTGTAAGGAGACGAATCTAGATTTAGGATGGAGATGAGGAGGAACTGCTTTTCCCAGAGAGTGGTGAATCTGTGGAATTCTCTGCCCGATGAAGCAGTGGAGGCTACCTCAGTAAATATATTTAAGACAAGGTTGGATAGATTTTTGCATAGTAGGGGAATTAAGGTTTATGGGGAAAAGGCAGGTAGGTGGAGATGAGTCCATGGCCAGATCAGCCCACGATCTAATTGAATGACAGAGCAGGCTCGATGGGCCAGATGGCCAACTCCTGTTCCTATTTGTTATGTTTTTAGTATATAGTATGCATACTTTTGATGATAAATGTACTTCGACTCTTGGCAGTGTGCAGGATCAGAGGGATCTTGGGGTCCGAGTCCATAGGACACTCAGAGCAGCTGTACAGGTTGACTCTGTGGTTAAGAAGGCCTTCATCAATGGTGGAATTGAATTTAGGAGCCGAGAGGTAATGTTGCAGCTCTATAAGACCCTGCTCAGACCCCACTTGGAGTACTGTGCTCAGTTCCGGTCGCCTCACTACAGGAAGGATGTGGAAGCCATAGAAAGGGTGCAGAGGAGACTTACAAAGATGTTGCCTGGATTGGGGAGCATGCCTTATGAGAATAGGTTGAGTGAACTTGGCCTTTTCTCCTTGGAGCGACGGCGGATGAGAGGTGACCTGATAGAGGTGTGTA